>NW_024610342.1:20000-22500 GCF_016920785.2 Ixodes scapularis | reverse complement strand
CTAACCTAACCTAACCTAACCTAACCTAACCTAACCTAACCTAACCTAACCTAACCTAACCTAACCTAACCTAACCTAACCTAACCTAACCTAACCTAACCTAACCTAACCTAACCTAACCTAACCTAACCTAACCTAACCTAACCTAACCTAACCTAACCTAACCTAACCTAACCTAACCTAACCTAACCTAACCTAACCTAACCTAACCTAACCTAACCTAACCTAACCTAACCTAACCTAACCTAACCTAACCTAACCTAACCTAACCTAACCTAACCTAACCTAACCTAACCTAACCTAACCTAACCTAACCTAACCTAACCTAACCTAACCTAACCTAACCTAACCTAACCTAACCTAACCTAACCTAACCTAACCTAACCTAACCTAACCTAACCTAACCTAACCTAACCTAACCTAACCTAACCTAACCTAACCTAACCTAACCTAACCTAACCTAACCTAACCTAACCTAACCTAACCTAACCTAACCTAACCTAACCTAACCTAACCTAACCTAACCTAACCTAACCTAACCTAACCTAACCTAACCTAACCTAACCTAACCTAACCTAACCTAACCTAACCTAACCTAACCTAACCTAACCTAACCTAACCTAACCTAACCTAACCTAACCTAACCTAACCTAACCTAACCTAACCTAACCTAACCTAACCTAACCTAACCTAACCTAACCTAACCTAACCTAACCTAACCTAACCTAACCTAACCTAACCTAACCTAACCTAACCTAACCTAACCTAACCTAACCTAACCTAACCTAACCTAACCTAACCTAACCTAACCTAACCTAACCTAACCTAACCTAACCTAACCTAACCTAACCTAACCTAACCTAACCTAACCTAACCTAACCTAACCTAACCTAACCTAACCTAACCTAACCTAACCTAACCTAACCTAACCTAACCTAACCTAACCTAACCTAACCTAACCTAACCTAACCTAACCTAACCTAACCTAACCTAACCTAACCTAACCTAACCTAACCTAACCTAACCTAACCTAACCTAACCTAACCTAACCTAACCTAACCTAACCTAACCTAACCTAACCTAACCTAACCTAACCTAACCTAACCTAACCTAACCTAACCTAACCTAACCTAACCTAACCTAACCTAACCTAACCTAACCTAACCTAACCTAACCTAACCTAACCTAACCTAACCTAACCTAACCTAACCTAACCTAACCTAACCTAACCTAACCTAACCTAACCTAACCTAACCTAACCTAACCTAACCTAACCTAACCTAACCTAACCTAACCTAACCTAACCTAACCTAACCTAACCTAACCTAACCTAACCTAACCTAACCTAACCTAACCTAACCTAACCTAACCTAACCTAACCTAACCTAACCTAACCTAACCTAACCTAACCTAACCTAACCTAACCTAACCTAACCTAACCTAACCTAACCTAACCTAACCTAACCTAACCTAACCTAACCTAACCTAACCTAACCTAACCTAACCTAACCTAACCTAACCTAACCTAACCTAACCTAACCTAACCTAACCTAACCTAACCTAACCTAACCTAACCTAACCTAACCTAACCTAACCTAACCTAACCTAACCTAACCTAACCTAACCTAACCTAACCTAACCTAACCTAACCTAACCTAACCTAACCTAACCTAACCTAACCTAACCTAACCTAACCTAACCTAACCTAACCTAACCTAACCTAACCTAACCTAACCTAACCTAACCTAACCTAACCTAACCTAACCTAACCTAACCTAACCTAACCTAACCTAACCTAACCTAACCTAACCTAACCTAACCTAACCTAACCTAACCTAACCTAACCTAACCTAACCTAACCTAACCTAACCTAACCTAACCTAACCTAACCTAACCTAACCTAACCTAACCTAACCTAACCTAACCTAACCTAACCTAACCTAACCTAACCTAACCTAACCTAACCTAACCTAACCTAACCTAACCTAACCTAACCTAACCTAACCTAACCTAACCTAACCTAACCTAACCTAACCTAACCTAACCTAACCTAACCTAACCTAACCTAACCTAACCTAACCTAACCTAACCTAACCTAACCTAACCTAACCTAACCTAACCTAACCTAACCTAACCTAACCTAACCTAACCTAACCTAACCTAACCTAACCTAACCTAACCTAACCTAACCTAACCTAACCTAACCTAACCTAACCTAACCTAACCTAACCTAACCTAACCTAACCTAACCTAACCTAACCTAACCTAACCTAACCTAACCTAACCTAACCTAACCTAACCTAACCTAACCTAACCTAACCTAACCTAACCTAACCTAACCTAACCTAACCTAACCTAACCTAACCTAACCTAACCTAACCTAACCTAACCTAACCTAACCTAACCTAACCTAACCTAACCTAACCTAACCTAACCTAACCTAACCTAACCTAACCTAACCTAACCTAACCTAACCTAACCTAACCTAACCTAACCTAAC
>NW_024610342.1:0-12500 GCF_016920785.2 Ixodes scapularis | reverse complement strand
ACCTCTTTCGGAAAATTGACACCATCCAGTGGCGAGAGCTCTAGCTGTTGCGTCAGGTTGGCTCACCAGCTTGCTCGAATGGATTACATATTCAAAGCTCTGAAGGCAGTTTTAAAAATGTGTGCCGGAAACCTTCTATACATACTGACCTACCCCGTCGGCTGATACTTCACCATATCTTTGAGACTGCACCTGTCTCCCTTCATGTTCTTTTCTGCACATATCCTTTCTCTCCAATCTCAGATATGGGATCATGCATTCATGCATTCATTTATGCCCTCTTAGTGTGCGACAAACATGCTCTAGCGTTGTGTTTCCTGGAGTACACATGCTTAAAAGCTGAAAGCGTGCGTCGTGCAAACTACCGGCAGGCGCGGGCTATACAAAAATTTGTTTTTCTAGATAGTTGAATACGACGGGATGTGATGAATTTGCTGAATGATGGAGTATATGGACCACGATTTATGTTTGGCACAAACTTCTTCGCGAGCTAATAATGCAGGCATTTGCAAAGGTGTGCTTTGAGCGTAAAATTTTCGGTGGACATCCACCTGGTTAAGGATGGCAGGGAGTAAAGCAAAACTCTAATCAAAGAATAACACGAAGCCTGACATTGCAAGGCCAGTTCGGCCCCTTGTTCACGGGTGACTGTTTTCGTTCTTGTCGTCGTCCTGCAAATTGCCCGGTGTTGTTCCTGTGTGGTCAAAACCTGCTGCGTCGCATAAGCCACCGTGTGCGGCGTGAAGAAAACCGAGAAACAGCTGGTGGCAGCGTATCAACGTCTTTATTCGGTTGTGTTCTGCAATATATAGTTTTCTGAGCGGGAGGAGGATAGGGTGAGGGAAAGGGAGAGGAGGAACGACGGGGTACCGACTATCTCTGGTTTCGGCGAACGGAAGAAACGAAGCCAGCATTCGCGGGAGTGACAATGCAGAAATAAAAAGCTAGTGACAATACAACAAAACCAGTGAAATCAACAACCTTCACCACCACTTAAACTCCATCGCACCGGCGATACAATTTACAATTGAGCTGGAGTCTGACGGTTCTCTTCCATTCTTGGACGTACTCGAGAAGAGAAATTCGAACCGTTTGACATTCGAAGTTTACAGAAAACCGACACACACCTGTCGATACCTGAACTTCTCGTCCTACCACCCTGCAACGCACAAATCTGTGGCTTCTGCACTCTTCAGGCGAGCAATTACTGTCTGCTCGATTGAAGAGGCTCTTAAGAAAGCGGTCACAACGATCAAACACAACCTGAAACAAAACGGGTATCCTGCCAGATTTTTGAACAACACATACAAAAAACCTAGACACAGTGAAACAGAAGACGCCCCTCCTCTACCCAACCGCATATGCGTCCCGTACATCAAGGGCCCAAGTGAGACTCGCGTGCGCGTTTTACGGAAATACAGCGTCGGTGTGGCACATAAACCGGTGTCCACCATTGGACGCCTCTTCTCGCTTCCAAAGGATCGTCGCTCTAAAGAAAAGGCTCAGAGACTCGTCTACAGGATCCCCTGTGGTGACTGTGCCGCCTCCTACGTTGGGCAAACTAAAAACTTCTCGGAACGTCTACGCCAGCATCAGGATGACGTCAAAAAGAATGACGTGCAGAGTAGCGCGCTGGCAAAACACGTCCAGAAAGGGTCACACAATCGGATTCCACAACTGCTCTATTCTTGGCACGGAAAGAAACTGGCAAAGACGCCTTTTATTAGAGTCCTGGTACATTCAGAACACCGAAAATAATGTCAACCGATCAGCTGGAACACTTCCGAGCACCTACGTGTCCGGTTTGCGGTGCGTTACGAGAGGCGCTACGAACCATAAAACATGTGCAGAAACAACAGCCACTTTAAAGAAGCCAACAGCACCGGGTAATTTGCAAGACGACAAGAACAGAAACGGTCGCCCGTGAACAAGAGGCCGAACTGGCCTTTAAACGTCGAGCTCCGTATTATTTTTTGGCTAGAGTTTTCCTTTCATTCAAGGTGTGCTCTGTACAATAATTGCTTACATGCTGATATGCACCAGGTGTGGGCTATACATTGGGTGCAGTCTATAGTTTGGATAATATGGCAGTATGTGCATTATGGCTTACAAATGCTGTAGGCTTCTGGTCTGCTTTACCAGACCATTGCTCAGACTGGGACTGATTGCTTGGCTCTGAACCTTTCTCTCCAGGCTTGTATATGGTATCTGACTTGTCTCCCTCCTGCAGGTAGCAGGTGGTTGCAAGGAAGGGCCCGCAACTCCGAAGGCGGACAAAGTGATCGGCAGGCTCACGAATGCAGACGTCGACAACGTACGAAAAGCAAAGCCAGTCCGACGGAAAGCTAGACTCGCGGATCAACAGCGCGCCACAAGGGACGAAGAAGAGGATGGCACGTCGAGCCACCCTGTCACCGAAGTTCCGTGCGACCAGCCACAAAACCAGCTTCTGTCACGGTCCAAGACCTCCACTCCGCTGGGAACACCAAGGCCGCCGTCTGCCTCGGCCGACGGACAGCAGCAGACGACTCCGCTCCCCAGTTCGTCCGGTCCTGGGAAGGTAATGTCCTGGAGCGGCACAGTTTGTTCTAGACAATCTGCTCTCAGATCACTGTACTGTTGAGCGGCAGCCATTGGACCAACTTGTGCCCCCCTTTCATGTGTCTTACGGTGAGACAGTCAAAAGCTACAAACTTTGTCAGAAGTAATGAACACTCTTTGGATGTAGGTGGGAGGTGTGGATTTAGTTGTGGATCTATGCACGACTCATTTTTGACTCTATGCACGTAGGCGCCTTCCCCGCTCCCAGCCTCCCTGGCGCCACCCGCGATCACGAAGGTGGAGCCGGGGCTGGCGTCGGCCGCTCAGGGCGGTGCCACGCCCCCGCTCAAGGGCCTGGTGGACGAGTTGGTGCAGCTGTGCCACGAGGAGGACCTGATCCGGCTGCAGACGGCCGCGGTCGAGCAAAACATCGCCAGCGTCACCCTCGTCCTCGAGGAACTCAAGAAGAAGAGGGTCGAGGTGAGGAAAAGGGCCGTGTCGTGCGGAGCACCGGCTAGGAGGCGCAAGCCGATGCCCGAATCGGAGGGTGTAGCTGTTGGGGTGGGCGCTTCCAACTGCTCCGTTAGGGGCTGCGTGGTCTGTGGGCTGCGTTTCTGACGCAAGCTGCAAGGAGTTGACGAAAGCATAGATTGTCTGCAGGCGGGCCTCTCCATTTGCTCTCCTCCTTGCAGCTTGACGGCACAACGCGGACGTGCTTACAACCAATCCGCACGAGAGGTGTCCGCCTTTAATTCGCAAAATGTTGTTCATGGTTTGAGTTGCTCTCCCCTTTTGAGTCTAGGCTCTCTAAGAAGTATGTGTGCACGTGTATGTATATGTGTGGTGCTTGCTCTTTGCAACAAACATCTCCTCCCCCCCCAAAAAAAAAGAAAAGAAAACAAGAAAAAACAAACTATTGTTATTTTTGAGTTTCACGGGTGGATCGTCCACCAAGCCTCGAGCCTCCGCTTCGTGCATGCCACAAATTTGGTCTCTTCTGTAAATTGAAGAGCTTGCTCGATGCACGTGCCGACGCCTGCTGCAGGTTCCAGTGCTGGACACTCGAGAAGCAAATGTTGTAAAGTTTCGTCCACATCACATGCACTGTGCAGCGAGTACGTTACGTTGGAGGAGGAGATCCACCCATTGCTCCCTCCTGTGGCTAAGTTAGGAACTAAACCCACAGGGTCAACAATACCTCCATTTAGTATATGTTTCTATCACTCTGCTGACGTAGCCAAATTTGGTGTCGGTGTTCAGGCTGAGGTTCGTGATTGGCCGCTGAAGCACCGATTGGACACGAGTCCTGGTTGAACACTGATGCAGCAGTCGTGCCTCATCTGCCCTTGTGCCGGGTAAACACCGAGTTCTGTGAAAAACGGGACGGACAAGGGCCTCTTTATTTTGATCTTTTCAATATCTATCCGTCCACCCGTTTTCCCCCTCCATTTCCCCCCAACGATGAACCGCAGCAGATGCAATACCAGAGCATGTCGGCCATTCTGGCAACTAGAGAGTGTCACATGACCTCGTGCGTCCCAGCGCTCGGCCAGAGTGTTGTGCGTCTTGCTCTCAGCGCTGGACTGGCTGTGATGGCCTTCTGGCATCCATTCTGGTTCATCCAAGGGTGAAATAGAGTACTATAGGTGGCACCAAAATCGGCAAATGTTACAAGAGCCTTTTTGTGTACTTTGTTCACCCCTAAGCTGCGGCGGAAGCTACATCCAGCCGTATGCCTCTCTTTCACCAAGTCATCAGCCACACCCCTGCGCAGAGAGCCAGGTGAGGTGATAGGTTCAGCGGACACGTAGCTTCCTCTGCAGTGTCAGCTTAGGGTTGAACGGAGTACGGTATCTGCTTGACTGGAACATTCAAGCCAACCAAGCCTTCTGGTTGGTCTGCCATGTTGGTGCTGGAAAAAGCTTCGAACAATGGGTGGATCTTGGCCTGTCTGAAGGTAAGAGGTGTTCTCGATAGGTGCATTGGTTTTACAGCGAAGCTGTTATGCGCTAGGATCTGGGAAAAAATGCTTCCGCGGATGTTGACTGAAAACTCCCCATTGGTTGTCGCAAGTATGAATAAATAAAAATAAAAAGGGGGCAACCAGCATGAGTCAGCCTTCCTTGGCATTATTAGATGGTGAGGTCCTGATCCCTTGTTATCATCTCTAGGCATTGCCCTCGAGGTCGTCCTTGAGGTGATTCTAACGTCGTCCTAGAAGTCATCCTAGACATTGTTTTCTAGGCGGCGTCTTTGAAGTCGTCCTTGAAGTCGTCCCTGAGGTGGTCCTTGAGGTCGTCCTAGACGTCGTCCTCGATGTTGTTCTCTAGGCGTCGTCCTAGAAGTCGTCCTTGAGGTCGTCCTAGAAGTCGTCATTGAGGTGGTCCTAGAAGTCATCCTTGAGGTTGTCCTAGACGTCGTCCTCAAGGTCGTCCTAGACGTCGTCCTTGAGGTCGTCCTCAATGTTGTTCTCTAGGCGTCGTCCTAGAAGTCGTCCTTGAGGTTGTCCTAGAAGTCATCCTTGAGGTCGTCCTAGACGTCGTCCTCAAGGTCGTCCTAGACGTTGTCCTCGAGGTCGTCCTAGAAGTCATCTTTGAGGTCGTCCTAGACGTCGTCCTCAAGGTCGTCCTTGAGGTCGTCCTAGACGTCGTCCTCGAGGTCGTCCTAGAAGTCGTCTTTGAGGTCATCCTAGACGTCGTCCTCTAGGCATCGTCCGAGACATCATAAAGATAAGAGCTTCGCTGGTCCTTTATCTTCACGTGAAGTGGAAGGGCTCACAATTTGTTTTTGCTAAGGCTTTATATAAAGTATCCCTTAATCTAATCCGCTTCGCTGGAACAAACGAGCAAACGTCGGCCTGCGTGCCCGTTCGTGGTTTGCTCGGTTCAAACGCTAAGAGCCACCACATTGTAGCAATTTATTTAAGCGAAATGCCGGAGTTTTTTTCTGTAGCATTTTATGTACAATGGCATTTTTATTCTTCTCTTCTACAGTTGCTCTCCAGAGAAAGTCAGGTCAGGAAAGCGAGACTGGAGAGGTTGGAGTGCCTCCAAGGTGTGTGCTCAATTTATTGTTGCATAAAGCAGATCTTCAAAAAGCAAGTCTACAAAAACTACGGATAACCTGGGGCTGAAGAAAGGGAACAGTCGGGGAAATTTCCTGGGGATAATGGTTTGTGAAGCATGCAGAGCTGCCGAAGTCCCTAGAATTCTGCCGTTTCGTGTTTTCTTTGACGGGTTTGTGGAGGGCCCTGTTCCTCAAGTTTGTTAAGCTTTTCATTAGATGTTCCACCAGCGGTGTCGAGCAGGTACGAAAATCAAGGTACTCGTGGCTGCTGCTTTTCACCAACCTAAACACTCGCACCTTTTATCCTTGTTTTATTGTTGTCTGTATCTTACCGTTAGCAACGTCTGTAAATTTCTGTGCTGTTTGATTGCAAGAAGAGAAAGAAGGGAGGCTCACCTGCTTTCTCTCAGCCTGTCATGGGGGCTTTTCTGGAGAACCAAACGCTTTGAGAACCCATGGATTACAAAACGTTGACTGGAGATCGTGTAACCCCTTCAACCACTCCAGGGGTGGCATCCCTGCACGGCGGACAGCCGCTGCCGTTCACGGACCACGCCCAAGCCTTCCCCATCAAAACGGAGATCCTGGCGTCCTTTGGCGGCTCGTCGGACCGTTTCAGCTTCCTCGTGACGCCCTCCGCGTCTGCAGCGCCAACGGTCTCCTCCACCCAGGCAAGTCCTCGGTGCAGAGCTCGTGGTGACGAACCACAGTGACCTCTCCTAAAGCGATAATTCAGGAACACGAAGTAAGCGTGCAAACGAACGAGCCGTAAATTGAACATAATAGCGAAGAACCCCGAGATGCAGGCAAGAAAAGAACGCCAGAAACACAAAGTCCCAAACGCAACTAAAATTAGTTGGACAAAAAATTGCATAAAGTTTTTTCAATAAAAAAACAAAAAAGAAAAAACAGTAGACTACAGCTACCCTCTTTCCTTGCATAAGTTTGTTTGTTTGGTTAAGTTGGTGCATCCTTGAGTTACCGTATTTACACGATTGTAAGTCGACCCCCCCCCCCCCCCCTCCCACATTGCACGCCATCAAAAAAGAATAGATTTTTAGAGGTGCCTTTTACAGTGAATTTGTGGGAATGGCAGGGTATCTCTTCCGAAAGCCCAGCCTCGAGCACGCGATCGATGCCTTCTGGCATACTTTGGCTGCGTATACACGCGCAAGGTGCAGGAGATGCCCAGGCGTTACCGAAACTAGGAAGCTCACGCTGGAGGCGGGACAACTGAAGCAGCTCCATGTCGTTCTCGCTCGGACCGCGACTACAGACTAGGATTCGTCCACACTGGTAATGTCAGTCCCGTCGTCATCTATGCTACGTTCTCAAAGCATGTCGGCCTCGGCGTCCAACAAAATCTCGCACTCCGCAAATGACAGCATCAACCGCATCTTCCGCTCTTGCTTGGAGATTGCGTTGTGCATCACAGGTAGGGACCGATTGCACACTTTTGCGGCGTACATTGCAAAGCAAGGCACAAAGCAGAAGCACCAAAACACAAACACCAGAACACTCTGGAGCAAAAACAAAAAAGATTGAGGTACACCTAAGCACTTGGAATGAGTTGTGAGCATGCAAGCCGCTCGTCCGCTCCCTTTGTCGTCTGCTGCATACTTTCTGTCGCTGGTTGGTGCGTGTTCTTCCCTGGTGACCTTGGACGCTCTGCGCTGATGGACACGCAGCGCCATGGGGTGCGCGGTTGAGAAAGGGAGAAAAGCGAAAGTTGTTTTGTGCTGGGTGAAGGTGGAAACGAGAAGGTAGAAATGCGAAAGGGTTCAAATGAGAACCACCCTGTTGTACGGGACGGCATTCCTGGAATAATGCAGTGTTTCTATGGAACAGCATTACAAGGAACGGCGTTCCTTTTAGGAGGAGCGAAGGAACGCTGCCATTTCATTTTGCATCGGTGGAACTGAAACGGGAACTGGTTACATTTTTACTGGAACGGAGAAAGGAATGGCGTTCCTTTTTTCGTTCAGTGGGGTATTTTTTATTTTATTTCCAAAAGGGAAATTCTAAAAGTATCCAAACAATATCTTTATGAAGAGCAGGATCTCGTTAACTTTTTGGTTACTTATCTTAAGGTTCATTTTTTGTGGTTCTCGCTTCCGGAGCGCTAGTGGACATCGATTGTTTTTTCGGTGCCAGAGATCGCTGCGGTACAGAAAGCAAAACGTTTAGTCGATGGAAAAGACACAGAAAGAGGGGCAACTCAAACTCGGCTACTTTCTTTGATTTCACGAATCCTCATGCACCCTAAAATCCAAGGCCGACTGCAGCCGTCCCTGAACTTCTACAAAGAGACCTACATTTACAACAAAAGAACAGACATTGAGCGCGCCCTTGTATCCCGAACATTGCTCACTCAAAAGATACGCAGAAATTAACCTGTATCACTTTTCAACTTGTCCCCTGCCTTCAAACTGAACAACGAATCCAACCTTCACAAAGAAGGACTTGTAGTTTTCAAGACTGACCTTCCAGAAGCCCTATCCTCTTCACTTGCTCGTCTTGTGTACAGAGAGATCGAGAAGCAATGGTTGTCAAGTTCAAACAAGGGAGTTCGTTAGGTTGAAACGTGCGAGGTTGTTGTGAAACGTTCGTGCAATGTGGAGTAACAGTACATTTGGATCGTCTGAATCGCTTACCAGAAACGTGAATATGGTCAAAAGCTGCGATATTTAAAGGTGACTATAACTCCAAGTGAAGCCCTGCTTTCGCTTGTTTTCTTCTCCTGGTGCCCTTCCATCACAGTATTCAAATTCGTGTGTTGCCATTTGATGGGATAGATAAAAAAACAGAAGAAAACTTTGCTCGATCTAACTAAATATGGTAATCAGCAAAATACAAATGTAACGTATATGTAACGATACGTTCCATTTTTTTAACTGTAACGGGAATGAGTTCCTTTTTGGCGTATGGAACTTGTAACGGGAACGCTGTCCAAAAATCAGAAGGAACGAGGAACGAGCTTTTGTTCCTCTTTTTGAGGAACTTGTACAACACTGGTTGTGTTCCGGGCACCCTGGTTAAAACGTAGCTTAAAGGGCAACCCCGGTCCATACTTTCGATTTTGGGATTATGACTGTTTTTAGTGCAGTCAGCGTCCCTGAATTGCAAGCTGTTATTTTTTTCTCGTTATTGTGCGTAGTTTTAAAGATATGACGCCTCAAAGTTTTGTTTGGGGCGCGGCCAACAAAACCGAAACTATCCGCTCGAGGCCCCGGCAACACTGGAAATCAGCCGCAATGTGAGCGTGATGTCAGGATCGTTCTCGTTCAACGAGTACGCAGGCCGAGCGGTACCTACCTCTGTTGCGCTAGCCGTCTAAAGATAGGAGGTAAGCTTATTTTATATTAATTCTGTATACGTGGTAGTTATCCAGCATATGTAGCAGGAGTTAGTGCGTGTACCCAAAAGCTAGCGACTGGAAAACCCGTGAGCTCGTTCGGCGCCGTACTCGGCGGCCGCCACCGTGCATGCGCTATGCCGTAGATAGAGACTGGAAAACGAGTGAACTCGTTCGGTGCCGTACTCGGCGGCTGTCGCCGTGCGTACGGTCTTCCGCGCTCGTCGCTAGGCCTAAATTGTCATCGGGGCTCCGTGGGTGGAGTGGCGATGCTCTACGCCGCGCTGCCAGTGACGTACAGTTCTGGGGGCCCTCTTGCCTTCGCGCTGTGGGTCAGTCCCAGACACGAAGCTTTGAGGCTGTTCGGCGTGGGCCCGCCTCAAACACGCCAATCACAAGCCGAAGTAGCGGTGGTATCGCCTCAAAGAAGCGCATTCCGCGCAACGCCCGGACCGGAGGAATAAAAGAGAATGATACTGACGTCACGGCCCAATGTTGCTTTAGCGATCGGCAACCCGCTGGCAACCCGCTAAGGAGCGGCGGGTCGCATTTTTATTATCGGCATTAGTTGAGAATGCGGCGTCCCCCGGACGTAATATTTTGGCTGGGGTGGTATTTTGTGTCACTACTGCGATACCAGTAATTTATTTCATATTGAGTTTTGGCCGGAGTTGCCCTTTAATGTTTTTACGTTGAACTGCGAGTTAAAGGGGCGGTGCAATGATTTTAACACTGAACTAATGTGCAGCTTGTATTTTTTATATTGTTTACTTCGGCATAAGTAAGAGAGAAAGTGCCACCATACCCCAAAATACCTCTATTTCGCCGCGTAATCGCAAAATAAAAAACACTTTTTTCCCCAACCTGCGGCCACATGGTGGCCGCAAATGGAACCTGTGGTGTGATGTCATTCGGAGTGGTTTTTGTAAGTGATAGTGTTAGGCAATTGTAAGCTTGATTTAAGGTTAAGTTTAAAAAATCTTGTTGTTCAGGCATGCAGAAAGGCTTCAAAAGCCTAATATTGGCTCTAAAAGATTTGTGGCGCCATCTACCGCAAGTCAACCAAACCTGCCGTCGCCGTCATCCGTCGACGCCCGAGGCGCCTACGGCGGCTACACGAGCAACCCGGACGTTTTGTCTTTTCCTCGCTCGACGGAGTGCGTTAGGCGTGGTCCGTAGTATGGTGGTATCGTTATTATTCCTGGTGTCTCGACCTTGACTTCGACTGCCCGCCGCACAATCCAACCGACTTACTATACGCAAGCATCTTGCGCTCGACGTCGCTCAGGCCGTCCGCCCATGCCGCCATGTTGGCCGGGAATCGACGGGAGAGCGGGAGAGCAGCGAGCCTGGCGAGCCGGTGAGCGCTGGGGAAATGGAAGCCAGAAGAACCCAACCGGAAACCAACGCCACTCCGAATGACGTCACAGGCGAAGCCGGTGCCGCTTCAATGTTGAGGGGTGCCAGAGATACCAATTTCTTTTATTTTTTTGTAATGAAAACTAGGGCAAGCAGGAAAGAATAGTTTTCGGTCCTTCGTTTTATATCTGGCCGGGATCGATTCCCGCAATTAATTAGCCAAAGTCCGCAAATTGTTGCACCGCCCCTTTAAGGAAGTCCTGAAATTAAATCGGGCCTGAAGGCTGCACACTTTACAAGGGCAAACTTTTGAATTTTTTGAGCAAGCCCTTAGTTGTGTACCTTAACTGCGTACAAGACTAGCGATTCCTGGACGAGTTGCCATTTTTAAAAATTTTTCTGTCCCACGTGTGTGTGCCACTGCACCGAAACCACGTGGTACTGGGTCACCGAAATGACAAATCGATTATTCTACTGACGGTCGAAGGTTAGCACGAGTGCAAAACGTGATATTTCGCGCAGGCGACTCGAACGTTGCGATCACGTTTGCATTATTTCTCTTTATGCACCGGGATAGGATCCATTCTTTTTCTGTTTTATGGTGAATTCCACTCGTAGATCTGGAGCGCTTTCCAAAATCCGCGAGGGAGGCAAAATTCCGCTCCGTGGGACCCGCTCCGAATCGACAAGGGGAAGATAAACTTGCATTTTTGGAGCGACCTCCCCCACACCCCTGCCCACCCCTCCCCCTCCGCCGTACAAAATGGCCGCTGCTCGAACTTGACCAGCCCACCAATGCCTCAGCCGGCTGATCTTTCCGACGACCAGTGACGACTGTCACTGCTTAGCTGTAACGCGCGACACAGGCCGGGCGAAATTATACGTACCACAGCGCCCATGTCACAAATAACGAGAAAGACGTCCGCGGTCGGCGACCTCACATACCTTTCGGCCGCCTCAAAGCGGCGGGGCACGGACAGCGATTGCCAGCGGTGGAGTTCAGATTTCTAGTACGACTTTGATAAACACGGAGGTAACAAACCATCACTTGCGCGGTCGTTGCCTAACCACTTCTTGCTTTATTTCACAAGAAAACGCCGACGGAATGCAGTGTAAAAAGGTAAACAATCACTGGCTGCAGAATGAATAGGCCTAACCTTGCGTCTGCCTCCGGCTTTTCTGTCGTTCTTTTTCTCATTCTTCCTCTCATGATCACAGATGTCAGCGCTTATGATTTCCCACGCTCCACATTCCCGGCTTTTTATCCCTGATCTACGAGAGGTAGAAGCGTTCGAGCCGTCACAATCCAGAGTAAACAACCGACGCACCCGAACAGATCCAACTCCACGACCGTGGCCCGACCTGCCCTACCGGCCCGCCGATCTCTCCAACCTCGCCGCGCATGCGCACCGCCGATTTAGACGGAAATCACGTGGGCCGCTCTGTCAACTTCCGGAGAGATCTGTGAAATCCCGCAGAGCAAGTTCGACGGTGTTTGGGGCGCTCCGTGGAGCGGGCGCTGCCAGAGATCTACGAGCGGAAGATGACCAACTTGAGCCAGATCTGCGAGCGGAATATGGAGCGCTTTTGGAGCGCTCGAGATCTGCGAGCGGAATTCACCATTAGTCAACTTCTAGAGCAAGGTAGCCTTTGTTCGGATTGAGAACTTGGTCCGTATTGTCCGAGATAGTGCCGAGTTTGCAGTTCACCATGCGCGCAGTCTTTCTTTGGAACGGAACCTTTGCCTTTAGGAGCCACGCCATAAACGTGCGGTATATCGTACATCCATCGGGTCTCCTCCCCGAGGATATGCGGGAAAATTTCAGATTTTTTTTCATCATGCAAATCTCGTCTTCATTTCGTTACAGGATTTCGAAAAACACCTCATGGACCACGCCTACACGTGACGAGACCAGTCACGACGTGCGCAGCTCAAAGGGGCTACGTCCATTCAGACACGCTCGTATCATCTAACGAGTCAGTGTCGGTCGGTTTAGCCATGCTCAGAACATTGGAAGAGTCAACAAAGCTTTGGGACTTTGCAGTGCTGCGGGAGCCCATTGTCGCTCAATTTTGACGCGTAAAGCTTTAGTCATTGTTCAGACCTTTTGCGTGGCATTTCATTTCTTTTTTCGCCGTCTAGGACAACAAATTTTCTTCTTCATGTTTACTATGAATT
>NW_024610341.1:0-52658 GCF_016920785.2 Ixodes scapularis | reverse complement strand
CCTGACAATTTGCGATTTTTTTGTTTGGGGTTTCGTGAAAGCCCAGGTCTAAGCAGTTCGCGTGCGCACGATGACGGAACTAAAAGAGCGCATTCAATCCGTCTTCGATGCGATCACGGACAACATGCGGGAGGCAGCCTTCAGAGATTAGGAGCGAAGACTGCACAAGTGCCTCCAAGTCCGAGGTGGACATGTGGACTGAAGACAACGAGAACCTAAGAGCACATATTTATCTATTTTGCACATATGACCAGCGGCTTCGACAACCGCGAAAACAGCGGGCTTCTGCTGACAGGCTCTTTACAGAGCCAATAATTGCTGTTTATCTAGAGTTTGCTTTAGCAGCCTCCCGTGTCTCAAAAGTGCGGTCTACATAGCGTCCAAAGTGACGCATTGTGGCTGTTTCCCCACCAACCGCAACAAAAAAAGGTCTCGGAAGCAGCGTCCGAGGATGCAACCGACCGACGAAAGAAAGCAGACGACACGCAGACGAAATCCGCCGGCAGCAAACGTTGTCGTTATGCAACCGCGTTTTCTTTTATTTTTGTTACTTGAAGTTTTGCTAACATTGACTGGATTAATTTTCAAGCCAAAGACAGATTACAAAAAAAAAAAAAGATTATGTTCGTGTCAATAAATCACGGTCGACGCGGGCACTTTCGATATTTCTTTGAAAGCAAACCGAAACTAGAGCTCTGACCGAAACAAGGAGGTAGCGCCATCTATCAATAGGAGCGTCAAACACACCCCGCACCTCGACTTGATCGTCTGTGTCGCCACCCGCCGTTGACCCAGGCAAGTTTCTTGGCCTTATTTTTCACAGAAAGAGAACTACGCTTTTTAATTTTACAAGAAAAAACCGACCTGTGAAATGCACCTCTGACGAAAAGTTTAGATTGCAACGTGCAGGCGTTGATTTTTACGGTCCATTTCAGATCGAGCCTGGTGACTTGAACCACGCTACACACACACACATATAAATATAGAATAAAGAACCACTTCTTTACCTAGACGTTTCAACCCGAGACGGGTCGAAACGTCTAAGTAAAGGAGTCAAGTTTTTGAAGTGGCTCTTTATTCTATACAAACTCTCGGCAGCCAAGCCCTGGACCTCGTACTTTCTCTCTCTCTCTCTCTCTCTCTCTCTCTATATATATATATATATATATATATATATATATATATATATATGTGTGTGATTTCAAATCAAATCCGGCAGGCAAGAAGGTCGAGATTTTTAATTTCGCTGGAAAAGATATATGTTATGGCGTCGTCTCCAAAAACGCAGTAGCCACAAACCGCAAGTTTGTCGATTTTTCGTTCTCAACTTACGAATTTTAAAAGAGGCCGCGGCGGAAAGCAGTGTTTTTCACATCCGTCGCCGGTCGGATGTTTCGCTCGATCTCCCGCCGTGGATTTCTAATCCACGGCGGGAGATCTGTACTCTGTAAGTACAGTCAAAAGGCTCTAATGCCATAAAAAAATTTCAGGCGTTTTTTTTATGTAAAAATAGCAAAAAAGCCCCCTCGGTTTGTTGTTGATGAACTTTAAAAATTAAACAATGGCGATCTACTGGGTTACGTCAATATTGTTTATGTCAATGGAGAGCCCCAAACACGCTCCTTGTATATATTATAAAATCACTCAGCCGTATAAAATTTCCTTCGCGGTACGTTTACGTTGATGTTAGGCGAAAACCAAAAAGTACCAGCTCTGGGCGCTGCCATCTTACCGGTAACGTCACGGCACCGGTAAGATGGCAGCGTCCAGAGCTGGCGGATGCGAGTTTGTTCGCTGCGCGGTAGCCGCAATGTGCAGCTGCTTTTCGTCGACTTCGGCCTTCTTCGTGCTCGCTGACGCAGGTATAATGTGAAAATATGAAGGAATGAGACATTATACCTTTTTTGCGCAAGATCGCTCTGGATCATCTAGATATTACCACCTATGAGACAGCATCAGCCGTATCGCCGTACCGGTGCTCGGATTCCCGGATGTGTTCGAGGATCGATAGAACTTTGAGGGCTTTTAGCATAATATTTTCGCATTATCTTAGCTTTGTTTGAGCGTTGGAATGTCTGACAATCGACGTGAAATGTATGCGTCGGACGTAGGGCCCAGGGAAATTTGTTTCAGCCCTAGGCAACTGCATAATCGCAGCAACTTTTAGCGAGGAAGCTCCTGAGAAAGTTGAAAAATGTTGACTATCATCCCTTTCAATCTCTTCAATACACTTTTTTCAGAAGTGTGGGCCACCTACACTTTGTTTCACCACAACTTGGAAAAGGGCAACCGCTAGAGCCCCCTCAACCCAATCGGAGAGACGGAGTGAAGATGTGCGACAAATCTGTGCAGATGAGCACTCTGATGATATGCTGTCATGTGCCTCTTTCCGACGTACATACTGACTGACCGACTGTAGCATTCGCTGTTTGCCAAATTTTGATGAAACGGATTACAGAAACGGAGACTACTACTTTAAATACCCAAGGCCTTCATACTTTGCGCATTTGTTCGACAAGAATGTTATGTCAGTCATCACTGTGAACTTGGCTCAGCGCCTATAGGACTCGAATGCTGCAATATTCTTCGACGTTCAACTGGGGCCTATTCGTATGCTTTACGCCGACCAAAACTGGTCACTTATGTGTTGCGCGATGGGGTTTTGCAAAGGGTTTATTGTGTCATACGTATTGGAAGTGTCCTGTTATGTAACAATGCATCCATATTATTAAACTGGATGCTCAGAGTTGTGTTTGTTTTTGCACTGAACAAGTTGCAGCAATGATTATTTCTTACGAGTGTAATATTTATTTTCGGTAGCTGAGCCCGGTTTGTGCTCATTAATGTCCGTGTTTTTTTATGTTATCACGTGTGTAGCTTTAAGTATCCTCTCTGCAATGCCTACAAACGCATGGCCAGCTTTCTGGGGCACACTCTCAACAAAAGGGTAGTCGCAGGGTACTACATTTGCAGTAGTCAGAAGCCGTCACAGATATCGCTACCCCCCCCCCCCTTAGTAATACCAGACATGTACAAATTACTCAAAAAAGGTAGTTAAGTAAAGTTACTGAGTATCGACGCCAAAATTAATTGGAATAGAGTAGAAATTACGCATTTGTAATAGTAATTGAGTAAACTACTAACTACTGTAAAAAAGTAGCGAGTTACTTTGAAGGTACTTTCGAAGTTACTTTTTTATATTTCTGTGCTAGCGAAATGAACATCAATTTTGATCCGTGAAAAACCTAGCGAGCCTAAAATAAATGCAGTCATTTAATGGCTTGCGTTTTCACCAAAATGGATTATTCGCCCGCAGAAGCAATTGACTTTCAAAGTTCTTGATACGGGAGTTTTCCCCTTTTCCTCCTAAAGACGTCCCCTGCCAAGCTAAAATGCGTTCCATCGACGTGCTCAATGGAACGGCAGCGTTGAATTTGAGAAAGAGGCTGTGCAGGGTTGGGCAAGCGAGTGTCGATCTTAGGTATTCGGGACGAAACATGTGAGGTTTGCCTAGGCTAGAGGGTCTTTTATAAGAAAATCTCGTGCTTTTCTTTTTTCTTTGGCAAGTTGAGATTGTCATGAATGGCCCTTCTTTATCCCACGACGTTCGGAGATACCGCTCAGCGAGTGCATCTGACCGTCAAGGGTTCAAGTCTCGCGCCACGACGATGAGATCATTCGGACGACTGGGCAGTGCTACGCTAGTGAAAAAAAAAAAATGCTTTGGTTTGACAGACCATGAAACGAAGTATATTACGCCACTGATGTCGGGTCCAACAAAAGGATCTCCCAAGGGTGACTCGCAATCCTCGCCGGCGACTACGGTATCTTGACGCGCCTGACACGCCTGACAAGTAAATGGTTTCCAACAAAGAGGAGGCCTCCTTAGCGTGGAAAGTTGGAAGGACGCGTATTAAACCTACGTGAACAAGCATCGTCGCTCGTACAGTTGCAGCTGGAAGCGGGAACGTGCTCTCATGAACGGATTATCCATGCCTGCGTTTGTGCGCGGGGAGTCGTGCTTCGCAAGGGTAAGTAAGATTAAGGTTTTAATGGCGCAGCAGCAACGGAGGCCATAATGCGCCAAACAAAATGTTTATTAAGACTCAGCAAAACAGATGCTAGGCTAGAAAAGATTTTTATAACTTGTGTAGATAACCAGTTTTGTTAAGAAAATTAAAAACTCGTCTAAGTGGTACTAAGGCATTGTCACCAAGTAAAAACATAGGGTGAAAGGGTAGATAGTCTCTAAAAAGTTCAGGAAAACATGATACGCGCAGTTGATGATAAAACCTGCACTCCCATAGAATGTGTAAAATTGTAAGTAATTCCCCACAATGCGCACAAAGTGCAACTTCTTCGCCACAGAGGAGGTACATATGTGTCAGACGTGAATGGCCGATTCTCAAGCGACAAAGCATAACCTCGAGACGACGGTTTCTGTGAAATACACTTTCCCAGATGCCTATCATTGGTTTAATCACGTGGGGCTTGTTGTTGGTTTCAGTGTCCCATTCTAGCTGCCAAGTCTTTAAAAGAGATTTTATTAAAAGTGGTTTAAAATCCTGATAGGGCAGGCCAAAAGATGCTATTGAATCTGTGGCAGATGCATCCAAACGATCCGCACTTTCATTCCCTGCAATTCCCACGTGACTTGGTACCCAGCAAAATTTGATATTACATCCAAGGCGCAGAGCTCTGTTTACTTTAAAACGAACATGTTGTGTAAGTACTTTCTTTGGGGAAACTCTGGAAGAGATAGCAGCTAAGACGCTTTGTGAACCGACAAAAATGACTGCGTTCACTTCTCAAGGGAGCACACGCTGACGCAGTGTTGTGCCCGTTACCGAAAAAAAAGTAACGAAATAGCGGTACTCGTTAGTTTGGTAAAAAGTAACGCGTTATCGAGCTACGTTACTCTTTTACGAACGTAACGATATACCGTTACCGTTACTTTTCAAAAATAACGAACGTTACTTTTACGTTACTTTTACGTTACTTTTCTGTTCGAGTACATATGTTTGGCAGAGATGTATGATAAGCCTCCTTAGGGCTTTAGGGAATTAAAGACTACTCAAGCGAAAGAATCTTCTGTGAACAAAAGTGGGTCACGAACTCTCAGGCAGCGAGGGGGAGAGCGAGGGTAAAAATATTTCACAAAGCGTGTTTTTTTTTTCTTTTTGAAACTAGAGAAATGAGCAAGTCGCTTCGCCACTATAGTCGGTTACAAGTCAAGAAGGTAGGAGAAGCTCCTCCCACAAGTGTGATGCGCCCGTTTCAAATCTCTCCGCAGTCGAAAGAAGAGTTCACTGGAAACGCTCCTTGTTCCGCTTCAATGGATTTCCACTTGTCTCCGATCCCACTTTTTAAGAAAGCGACCTTTGCATTCATCGGAGAGGGAACCGAGCCCCTGAAAGCAGCCTTTGTATCCATCGGGGGGGAAGCTAATCCCCGAAGGTCGTATTTGTTTCCGTCGGTGGGTGGAATTCTAATCTCCCTCTCGTGGCTTCCACAATGCTAAGTCAAAGTCGAAAGATAAAGCAAATATGTACAGAAAGGCAAGACCCTCCTCGCGCGTTGGCCGCGACGTCACGGAAACGGTGGGACGCTATTGGATGCGGAGGTGGCGGACGGATATCCGATTCCCTTTGAGGGGCATTTGCCGCTACCTTCTTAACCTGTAACTGACTATAGTTGTCCGCTGTTGTAAACGGATGTCTCTCCACGGCTCCCCCCCCCCCCCCCCCTCGCTGTCCACTTCTGCGGCACAAGGCAGGGGGGAAGAGGAGGGAGGGGAGGAGGGCTTAACGCAGTCGTTCGTTCAAGGCTTGTGGGTGGTGACACTATGAAAAAAAAAAAAGAAAGGAGGATGAACGGAATTAGCTGGTTGCCGAAGGTTTTTTTCGCTTTCAAGAAGTGAGTTTTTTTTTTTTTTAACTTTACTGTGACGGATGCTGGTTCCGAGCAGCGATAAGCTGGTGCAGGATTTTGAGATAAGCTCGTGCAAAATTTCACCAGTTTTGGTCAAAATAGGGAGCCTTCATGTGCGCTAGAGGCACTCTAGGCCAAAAGTAACAAGTAACGAGTAACGAATTTTGACAGCCGATACCGTAAAAAAAGTAACGGAAATACTTTACTCGTTAGTCATTCAGAATACTAACGAGTACGTTACTGCGTTAGCAAAAAATGTAACGCGTTACCAGTAACGTCGTTACTAGTAACGCGTTACTTCCAACACTGCGGACGACAAGGCGACCATGGGAACAAGCGCCCAGCTGCGAGGTCTTTCCAGTGGCGCTCTCTGTGTAACCCCCAAACTGCTTGAGGCAGAGGTCACTAAAGGCAGACAACATGAAAACAACAATAACCCTGGGAGTGTCCCCGTCTTTCACGGTTGCAGCTGGAGGCGGGCACCTGCCTGCATTACCGGATTAGGTCAATACCCGACCAAGGCTTATTAAGCATCTTTGCCTGCGTTCGTGCGCGCCGGTGTTATGTTTTGGCTGCTCGTCACCACCTTGGCCCAAGGACGCCTTTGATGCAGTTTCTGGAATGGGAGGGGGCCCCTTGTTCCGGAATGCCACTGCATCTGCTGGCATCTTATTTATTTCTGCGCTCAAACTTTTGTGATGAGCAAAATTAGCGGTAGGTTTCGGAAGTAGTTAGTAGTTTGAGTAGAAGTTACCTGAAAAATGTAGTTAAATTAAACTACTAATTACCCAAATAAAGTTGTATTTGAAAGTTACCAAGTTACTCGGAAAAGTAGTTAAACTACAGTAGTTTGAGCAGAGTAGTTGAACTACGTCCAAGTTTGAGTAATACTAACGACCCCATGGGTAGTCACACGGCATTCAATCAACAGGTAGTCACAGTGAGCACCCCCAAAAGCAACATGGCGGCTGGCAAGCGACAGTGGAGCAATACGAGTAAGGCCTAGCGAGGTGGACTGCTTTTCGCTAAAATACGATTCTCAAGTGCGTACGCCCGTTCGCTGCCTTCCGTGCGCACTAAAGCACTCCAAAACGCGCCTCGAAGCACCGGCACCGCACCTATTACCAGTAGGGGCGGCGATGTGTGTGTGTGTGTGTGTGGGGGGGGGGGGGGGGGCAGTCGAAGGGGTTTGTCCGCGACTGCTTTCGCGCGGCCGGCTGCATTTACTTCGCGGCCAGAAAACATTCAAAGAAGAAATCGTATAGCGACAAATGAAATGATGTCTTTATTTAACAGAGAATCTGCTTGCTGTGCTTGCCGCAAGTGATCTGGCGTTTTCGGTTGACAGTGGCGAGGGGAGGCATCACCGATTCAAGCGGCGTCGGTTCCGATCGTTCAACGCTCCTGCTCACCTGTTAGCATTCATTATCCACTTTCAAGTCCCTGGTAATCCCCACCGCGTCTGTGCACGCACTATTCACCGCACGGAACACCCATTCAACTGGCTATGGGACTGATCCACTGATCCCACTGGGACGAGAGGCCGAGAGCCGAACCCTTTGTGGCTGCTCTGTGGAGCCATAAGGCGCCTCCATGTTTTTCACTCAAATAACTAGACACATAAACGCGCGACTCTTTGAATTGGGCGGCGACACGCGCCACCTAACGGACAGCGCTCAAACTAAGGAAAAAGAAACCAACAGTCTGCTTTAAGCGCATCGCCAGACATGCACGGACTACATAATGCACACCACACTTCAGACATACGCGACATTCAGACATCATACAATATTATGCATCAACGCGTTCACAAACAGCACAAGGTACGACATCAGATATTGACACTCTACATTCCTATACACAGGACTAATCCACACCACCGGCTTATATACTGCTGTATTTTCTGTGACTGATTAGGATGGTGACCACTGTCATATTTTGCATAAATACGAAAAGACTGTGCAAGATTTATCCGTATATATTACTTTCCTCTACTGCCCTAAGGAAAGCGCTCGTATCTCTAATGTGATCCATTGCAAAAGTGAACTGCAGGTTATAAATCAAATTGAATAGTCGCTACACGCCACGTTTTGATCAGTTTCGTTTTCTCGCTTGCCTACACTTCAAGTATACAGAAGACTGTTTAATTAATTGTATTAATTATCGAAACCAATTTCTGCAATCACAGCTTTCTGAACACGCTGATGCATTTTCTTTTCTCTTTTTACAAATCCGAATGACTTCAACGGTGGTTGAGTAAATGTTGAGTACACTGGTCGCGTGCAGGTGATTCTAGCGAAGCCCGGTCCGCCGGTCCTCCCCGAAGCGTACCGGAGCGTTGTTTCAGTTTTCTTCTTTTCGTTACAATTGTTTCTGCTCAAGCGCGTGTCTTTCAAATATGCGTTCTATGCGCTCCAGCTCGCCTTCACCTACAGCGAACGCGAAATACATAAGCTAAATTATCTGAAGCCTGGTTCAGACAGTTGCGTTTGACTGCGTTGCGGCAGCGAGAAACCAGGATATCCGTGCTGCTTATATCGCGTGCCAAGACGATTCCTTGAATTGGATTCCACGCTTCATGCGAAGCAAAGGTGTGCCGGTGAGTCGCTTTCGGTTCTCGACGCAACGCCGTCAAACGCATTCAAACGCAGGTGTCTGAATCGGACTCAAGCATCAGAGAACGCCGAGAACATAGTTCTCTGCGCTGCACCTGCTGGCTCCTCCAACAGTACTTTTTCTAAATAATAATAAAACAAAATCTAAACCAAATAGCACGTGTATGTTTGCCAACGCCTTATTTTTGGAAATTTACTTGCAATCTTTTATATAGGTAAAAGGAAAACGTGCCGAAAGGCCTGAAATCCTAGTCCCCTTCAAAGTACTCCACCTTGAATGACACACACTTGCTTGAAGCATTTTTTATCGAGTATGCTCGATAAAATCTGCCAAATGAGTCAGTGAAGGCGAATCATACATCCCTAGACTTTGAAATACTAAAATACACGGGCATGATTTCACATATCTGTGTACGTTCGTCCTGTCCGGCCTCAGTCGTGTTCAATGCTTCATACTTCACTGCACTTGAAAGCAAAAAAAATTGGGTATGACAGGCGTGCAAGTTCAGCGGAACCGAGGAGGCCATTTGCAACTGAACTGCACGCAGAAATGACCGATCACACCTTTAATGAGAGCACGCTCTTTGCTGAACCGCACAATAAAACGACAAGAGTATCTCGTCCGGCGAACATTCCAGTCAACTCACGCCTGTGCGTAGCTTCCTGCGCTTTTCTAGAGACTTGGTTAAATTCCTCGAGCACGACGCCAGCTGCCAGCTGTTTACTATAGCAGTACATGGTAAAACCCGCGACGGAACCAAAAAGGGCAACCGCGATACTTTTTATCTGCCTCGGGTTTTAGTAGGTGCCTACCAAGGTTGCCTGTACTCTTTAACAATGTTTGTTTTCTGCCAGTTTAGGCGAACTGAGCCACACGCCTGTTTCGACCGGTTCAAATTTGAATAAATGGTAACCAACACACAAAGAAAACAAGTTTCAAGTACTTTTTGAGATTTTTGAAGAGACTTTTACTATTGAACGACTGCATGTTCAATTCAAGAGTTTATAAAACGTGACTACCCCATGCTTGGCACCTGCCAACAGGGTGCTAACTCTCAATGGCTCGAGCCCAGTGGGTAGTTAAAGGAGCTGTGCAACGATATTCAATTGGAATGTTTTTCTCTCTACGCGAGCTTACTGGCACACCTGGGACTCAAGGATACTCACACGCAACGCCACTGGCCAAGAAACTCCTTTGTTGCGGTGTAATTTCAAGGACAAAAGCGATCATTTTCATTCAATCTCTCCTTTGCAAAATTTGATGACGTAACTCGGGGATCGCAGTACACCCAAGTGACGATATTTGAATGAGGTTCATAGATTGGACCCGAGCATTGCGTGGGCACTCGACTTGGGCTCGTGACAATTGCTAGCTCGAGAAGCATTCGGGTAGTGACCCGTGTCCAATCGCTGCAACGACGACAACAGCCGAGCCATAACAATGTCTGGAACTCAGCGCGTGTCCTGCGCTTTGCCAACCCCAGCGCGTGGCTATGATCAACACTGGCGGTATATAATCGGCTCCAGATCACGTGGCCGCTTGTTCTGGCTGCGAGTTGAGGGGGTGAAAGCTGCTCGTTTTTCTTTAATTTTTTTCTGGAACTTCTATTGCGTGGGGTGAAAAACGAACGCGTGTTTCATAGGTCATTAACGTTAGGGATCCGTTTTAAGCGGTATTTGCGCAAAGTACAAAAATTGTTGCATCGCTCCTTTAAGTAAGCCTGTGGGGTAGTTAGAGCCACCAAACGCATGATGACTAGGGGGGGGTGCTCACTTTTTCTTAGAGTGCATGCCGGCCTAGTTCCTGACTTTCCCGCCACGTGGCGTATCAACCTTGAACGGACTCTGAAACGCCGGTGCGTCGGTCCACCGCTATCTTAACCTCCTCTCTCATAGCTCGTTCCCCCTCACATCCTTTCATCTTTTTACCCAGCGACCGCATTTTGGAAGAAAACGCTTCATCACGCGTCACAGGCGTAGAAGCCTATCGGTCGGAGAAAAGCGAGGTTTGGGGGGAAGTGTTACCTACTATTGTAGAGTCAGTGCTGTATTCACCTCAGCTGGTACTATACGCGAACCCACACTAGATTATTCTAGCGAAGAAGTGTCGGACGCTCGACCACGTGACAACGCGCCCACCAATCGCGGCACGAGGGCGCGTTGTCTCGTTTTACTTTTATATTTCGCGTGCGTTCTTTTTAGGCAGGAAAAAAATAAGCAAGCAAAGCCTTCCTAGGAACCCTAAGCCTACCATGCTTCAAACACCTCAGTCGTGTGTCTCAAGGCCGTCCACAAGTTGCAAATATATTGCGTATCGCCTTATGCGCGAGCGAAGTCAAAGCTAGAAGTGCGGGCCCAGCGCCCTGAGTGTTCCTGTTTCGCACGTGTGCCTGTGGATTGCAAGCATTATTCAAGGCAGCCTGCTTGTACTTGTTCCTTTGGCTTCGCTCGCAGATAACGTGAAACGAAGTATAGATGTTTTTCGAAATTATCCAAGCCCAAGGAGCATGCTACAGTGTAATTTGACGCGACGTGCACCAGTGCGTTCTGACGTGCACACAGTGATGGACGCGCGGGTAACGTGCCATTTGCTTAAAAATTTTGGTTTCAAAATTACCGCTCCAGACGGCAGCATGCAGAGCGCGTGTACCTACAAACACAACATGCTTCTTGATGACTGGGTAATTTTTCGAAATGTCTGTTAACTCCTTGACCTTTCAATCAATATTAGAAAAGTAGCTTACTTGTGTTCAGCATCACGGTTGATGTTATATTGCTGAATCCATTTCATATGTTCTCCCGCTGTGACGATGAACTTGAGAATAGAAGTCCGTCCTAGACGCATGATTGAAATCAGTGCTTCTGGCAAGATGCTCACAAAAAATATCCATCGTCAACTGCAAACTAAGAATTCACTTTAGTGCCCCTTTAATCTGTGTTGGCGCTGGCTGTAAGTAACACTATTCAAAATGGTTTTTAAGAAAATTCGCCAATTCTATTTGTTTTACTAGTGGAACTTCCACGCACATAATTTAAAACACCATTCTGAATATTTTGGGAAATTGGACGAAGAGGGTTGTCAAGACGCACAGAACATCGTGGAATGGATGTCGAGAGTGTCAAACTGCCCTTTATATGATGTATAAGCATGTCGATGCACACTGTAAAATTTGAATAGTTCAGTGGAAAAACTGAACGCCTGGCGGTCCGATTTGTAATGAGGGTCTATCATGCGAACAAGGCTACGAATCGTTATTCGCACCTCAGACCAGGTACAAGACTGACACGCCGCTCTAGAAAGCCCAGCACAGCGTAAGAAGACTAGTTCACAAACACACGCCCCGTTGGGGCCTGGGACCTTGCTAGTTTGCAGATACCTCATTCCACCAAAACACGAAGCTAATCTTTATCTTTTTTTCTTTTAAAGCATGTAGAATGTCGCGTTCTGCTTAAGGTTGCACGGCAATGACGAAAAAAAGAAAAACTTGGAGGACGCTTAAGCCTCGCCTTTAAGAGTGGAACGCGATTGCGTTATCGGGCCCCGTTCGCATCGCCTTTTCATTCGCTTCTCATGCTCTTGAGTCACACAACGACCTAGTTCTCATGACGCAACACTCTTCGTTCCCAAACTGTGCAAGCTGCCTTACGTGGCGTAGTGAGTAGCGTGCTGGCGCGCAACCGAAAGGACGTGGGTTTAAATCCCGCCTAAAATTCTTCAAATTTTTCTTCGTAGAAAATGAATTACTTCATAAAGTGAAATCATTTGAGACATGCGGCGACCTTTAATTCGCATTACATGTAATCTTTTTATCACTTTCATTCCACGCGTGACGTCACTTTTCACGTGAGCGTTGTGGGTTGTTTGAAATTTCCGCGCGAGGTCATGTGGCTGTGACGTCATCACCCTGTCGACCAATCCCGGGCTTTCGCGTCACGCCACCGACGTCAGCTTTTCTGCGACACGAGCTCGTTAACGCTGTCGCGTTAAAACACACTGGGAGCTGATTCTATTCACATGAAGACGCGCCGAAAGACGACAAGGCATTATTCCGCGGCAAGGAAGTGTTCTTTTAAGCCGTCGCAGCCCTTTTGCAATAAAGCAAAACAAACTGAGTAAGGGCATACATTTATCATATCCCCGCACGGTGGTGCCGGGTATCAGTTTGTTCACTCCGCTGGTTGCGTGATAGGAAAACAACACTCAGTCGTCAGTTGATTGTGAGCGCGCATAAATGTCTATGACATTTTACCTACACTCGGGTTCACCCCTAAGCTGACAATGCGATGTAAACTACATGTTCTTCGGACGAATCAATCGACTGCCTGTTATCGCTTCACCCAGAGTGTGATCACGTGTGGCAAGAACGACAGGTGACTGGTCCAGCAAGTGCGTAGCTTCGACCACACTGTCAGCTTAGGAGTGTTGGCGAGGAAAAACCAATAAATGTGCCTTGAAACATCAGGGCCGGCTTGCTCGAACCAGCGTCTGAGATGAGACCGTCTGAAGGAAAGAAAGCGTGCCAAACATTGGGCGCGTGAGCATTTGAGACGCGACTTCACGCGCCACTCCGCTCATGCGCTAGCTTTGGCAGTGCTTTCTTTCAGACAGTCTCATCTCAGACAATGGTTCGAGCTAGGGTGCCTTAGTTCGAGCAAGCCGGCCCTGTTTTAACGAACCTTATTCTTTTGTGTTTACATGCCAAACCAACGCAGAGCGTCTATGCGGAGGGCAAGTTCGTCTGCTTCTTGCGCAGGGGGTAGCGGTGACGTCAGAACGCCAAGCCCTGATTGGCTGTTCGCGACCCCCTATCTGAGCGTCGTCTGCTCCTTTGCAACGTCGTCTGCTCGTAACGTCGACTGCGTCAGTCTCACCTTTCCTGCGACTTTCGGAAGCGCAGAGGCCAGATTCACGAAACGATCTTACGCCAAAAATGTGCGCAAGACAGAACTTAAGAACAAATTCGTATTCACGAAACGAAATTTTCGTAAGTTTTGCGCAGGTTACGACGAAATCCTACGACAGCTCCGAAGCTGTCTTACGCACTTCTTACGATGAAATCAGCATGGCCGACAGCGTCGCGGTCGCGACGATCAACGGACGTTTATTTTTCTACGTGCGCTTTTGGCGCGTCCCGACTTCAAGCAGCAAGAAAAAAGTAAAAGTACTTGAAACAGACCACGACGAACAAGAACGCTGGATCCACAAACACCCGGGAAAAGCTCCAACAGCCACGATACCACCGAACGCGACCAAGCGAGCTGCGCAGTTAGGCCTAGCAGGCACTCCGCGACTCGGCGACCGTCTGCCCACGACCGGCTGGCGTGCTGAATGGAATATGCCCGCGCGACCCATGTGAAACCTTCCCGTATTATACTTTGATCGCTGACCTCAATTTTAGATTAAGGGGTCAATTTCTTCCTCTTGTTATCTCCTTGTTTTCCGAGGCAACGGTGACCCTCGCCGGTGAAAAAGCGGTGAATCTCCGACAGACGCAGGAAAGATAAAGCAGCCATCGCTTTCACTAGCAGACGCAAAGCAGACGACGTTAAAGGCGGACCAGCAGAAATATTCTTCCGCCTGGCGGAAAGTCCTCCTCGCCCTCTTTCTTTCTTGTATTGTAGCACGGCGAGGCGAGGGGAAAGGTCCCCTTTTGCGCCGGCTTCTTCTGAGAGGATAAGCCGAGAAAATCCCCATTTTGAGCGACGGGCGATGGGTGCGGCAGCAGCGACCTCGTGACTTAGAGGTAGCTTCAGATCCTATCGCGTAATCTGCCCCATTTTTTGGCGCTCACCAAGCCTAGCTTCTCGGGTGTAGGTTTTACGGAGCTGCAATCACCGAATTTCAGCTGTCGAAGGTCTTTGGTTTAGCCTGTGGCAAAATAAACACATACTTGAGAGCTGCGATGCATCCCCGCACCCATTGAAGGAACGTGTCATGGATATTTTTGGTTCATCAAGGAGCTCAAAAGACATGCGCGAGAAGTGGTGACTTGAATATGTAAGGATGACTTACATCTTCACAAAACATTCCATCCTTAAAAAAACGGCTTATCACGCTCAAACCTGCCTCAAATTGGGATCGATGGAAAAGAAAACGATGCACCAGGCGTGGGAATCTTCTAGAAGTTCTCTCTGTTTTCTAGCAGCGAGCACAAATTATTGGAGAACTTTAGCAGACTATGTTTTCAGGCCACATATATTTAGCGGAAGCTCGCGCTGCCACTTCGATGCATTCTCTGAAGCACGCGCCTGAAGTGGCAGCGGGCCTTTGAAAACGATTTACTAAAATGCCCTGTTGTGTGCCTAACTCGCGGAAAATGATGGCCAGCAAAATGTATGGAATTCATATTTACACATTCCCAACAACCACCTGAGGTGAGAGGGCATCAAGGGTGGATGTCAATTTTAGAAAGTTTTAGTGGGTCACTTTTAGCCACTTAGATAACCGTACGGTCCGTACCCCAGAACGAAATGTAAGCTAGATTCGCTCTTTACATTCTTTATCGAGTGTGGCTATGGAGCGGAAAAGACAATATTAAAACCCTTTTTGGCGAGTACAACGTGTCGTGTTATGGTTCAACGTTGCTTGTATCGGTACCATAGCACGGGCCGCCACTTCGAAGTATTTGTGTGTCTCAAAGAAACTAAAGCAAAAACAGACAATTTTTTTAACGTGACACAGATTTGTATTTAGCATTTTAAAAAACTTTTAGGTACCCTACGCCACGCAGTTAGCACAAACAAACAATCGCCGGTGTTTCCCACTTTTTTTTTTTCTTGTTAGAACTGAATGATGTTTAGGAAACTGTTAATGCGAGTATCCCAGCTAAGCGGTAGAGTTTAGTGCGAGTCGATACATTGCTGGGGAAAATAGCAAAATGCGCCGATGTCGTGTTTGCGCTAACAGTGTCGCGTAATGTACGCATACCGCTGCACAATCAATGCTAACGGAGTGAATCAGTAAATTCAGTGGCCCCCAAAGAAGTGGTGTTATTTTGTTTTATTTTTATGGTTGAAAAGTTGTTATATTTAAACAAGCAATTCGGTAAAAAGAGTGCTTCCGTTGGGCACCAACTTACGAGGCATCAATTTGTTCTACACTAAATTCTGCATGGCCCTTGCGTAGAAATGTCAATATTGTGTTCGTGCTAGCTGTGTCACGCACAGTAAGAAGACCAGTTCATTGCTCGAACATTTAAACAAGGCCTTTCTTACGTTTTCTTACGCCAAAGAGACGTTTTGCGAGTACGCTCCATTACTGGTGGTTCATAAAATAACCTACGTTGTTTATTTAGAGGAAGGAAGTGGTGGTGAGGGGGGGGGGGGGGCGGATTGAATACAAAAGACGACTCAGGGAACCTCGAACTTTGTAAATATTTCGCTCAACCTATAATCCTGAGCTAATTAAATCACTTTTGCTTTGACTGTTTTAGAACTTGTTAAAAGTCGCGCTAAAGGCCAAGATGAGCGAAAAGTCAGATGCCAATGTTTATTTGAGCAAGAAGCTTATATATGCGAGATAGAACTGAAAAAGCGTACGAGTGTAACCGTAGCTATCTCCGACCAAGCCTGAACCTCACTTTTTCGCCATTTTATAGAAATTCGTTTTATCGAATGAACGGACATTTCATCGAACGCCGTTTCATCGAATCACTAAGGGCCGTTTCATCGAATTTCTCTGTCATGGCTCTGTACCGAGTTTTGGGGCATAACAGTGCTTTATAGATGTTTCACCTTGCATTTGTTAAGACTAAGGTAGTCACTTGTGAAATTGTTTTGAAGGTGGTGTCAAATTACTAAAGATAAAAGCAATTGGCATAAAAACAAATAAAAACAATTGGGTATGCGACTTACTGAAAATCTTTACTCATATACATATATGACTGAAACCACGACGCTGCAAATAAAGGACAGACACTTAGAACACTTTTAAGTGTCCGTGCTTTCTGTTTTTGCCTCATTTTTAATTGTTTTATGTGACATGGAGAGGGGTCATTGTTTCATGGAGGCTTCTTCTCGAAGCAGGAAATGTTCACGATGGAACTTATCTCGTCACTGCACCCAGTGATATAAAAACAGAAAGAAAAGAAAAAAAAAAAGGAGAGACTTAGATGAAGTTGTGCATAAAAATTAAAGTAAATTCCTAAATATTACACACTGTAAGGTTGTTCGATGAAAAGGCGTTCGAGGAAACGGCTTCTTTGAAACGGCGTTCGAGGAAACGGCGTTCGATGAAACGGTGTTCGACGAAACGGCTTCGATGAAACGGCTTTGATGAAACGGCGTTCGATGAAATGGCGTTCGATGAAATGTACGGACGCACTTATAGCGGTACGCGTGCATTACGTGGCACTTATAGCCCGAACGCGACATCGGCGCTATTTACTATTTCTGCCCAGCAACATGTATTGTCTAGCACTGAGCTCTGCCACTTAGGTTGGATAGTTGCATTGACAGTTTTCTAAACATAATTTATTTCTAAAAAACAAAATTCGAAAGACCGGCAATAGTTTGTCCGTGCTGTGTGGCAGTATACCTAAAATGTGTTTGCAAAGACAAATTACAAACGCGTATCATGTTAAAAAAAATCGGCTACATTTGATTTATTTATTTTTTTATTTCTAATGCCTCAATAATACTTTAAAGTGGCAGCACGTTCTATAGCACCGATTTAAGCAACGTTGAACTATAACACCAGACGCTTCGATAGCTGCACTCGATCAAGAATGCTCACAGAAAGGTTATAGCTTATATATTGTCGTAGGGTGCGGTTATCCAAGAGCTAAAGACGATCCACTAAACCTTTTTAGTATCGACACACACCATTGCTGTCTTCTCACTTCATGTGGTTGCTGGGATGCGTAAATATAAATGTCACGTACATTCGTTGGCCATCATATTGTGTAAGTTACGCACATAATATTTGTGCTCGTTGCTAGAAAACAAAGACCTTCTAAAAGATGCCCGCGCCTGGTACATCGCTTTCTTTTCCATCAATCTTAATTTGAGGCAGTTTTGAGCGCGATAAGCCGTTTTTTTTTAAGATGGAATGTTTTGTAAAGATGTAAGTCATCCTTACATATTCAAGTCACCACTCCTCGCGCATGTCTTTTGAGCTCCTTGATCAACCGAGAATATCTATCAAACGTTCCTTCAATGGGTGCGGGGATGCATCGCAGCTCTCAAGTATGTGTTTATTTTGCCACGGGCAAAACCAAAGACCTTCGACAGCTGAAATTCGGTGAGTGCGCGGGCGCAGACTTGCAGCTCCGCAAAAACCTACACCCGAGGGGCTAGGCTTGGTGAGCGCCGAAAAATGGGGCAGATTACGCGATAGGATCTGAAGCTACCTGTAAGTCACGAGGTCGCTGCTGCCGCACCCATCGCCCGTCACTCAGCATGGAGATTTTCTCGGCTTATCCTTTCAGAAGAAGCCGGCGCAAAAGGGGACCTTTCCCCTCGCCTCGCCGTGCTACAATACACGAAAGAAAGAGGGCGAGGAGGAATTTCCGCCAGGAGGAAGAATATTTCTGCTGGTCCGCCTTTAACTGCGCCAACCCGCCGACGCCGTTAAAGAATGAGGGGTCTCGCCGCACACGAAAGGAGGGAAAAAGTATTTGGGAGGGAACTTGCGGACACTAACACGCTCACTCTCGGTTCTTCGCAAACAAACCTCGGCGCATCGGGACACCTCGCCAGTGAGTCCTTTGACTTCCCTCCTTGACGCGCGTCTGCTAGTTGTTAGACAAAAACAACGTACCGCTCGAGTTATTTCGTCTGCCCTCTCTGAAAGGCGAAGTCGAGCTCGCTCGTAAAGACCTGCACTTCCGAAAGTCGCAGGAAAGGTAAGACAGTCGCAGACGATGTTGCGAGCAGACGACGTTGCAAAGGAGCAGATGACGCTGAGATAGGGGGTCGCGATCAGCCAATCAGGGCTCGGCGTTTTGACGTCACCGCTACTTCCTTTCTCATGCGCAGAAAACAAAAATGAGCCCACTTGCGAGGCGTATACTTCGTTTCACCTTCAGCGCGAGCACAGCGGACGCTACGAGCCATCCCAGCCAATCCAGCGCCGGGAGAGTATCACGTGACCTTGTGGTTGGGCGGAGCGACACGCGGAGCTCGAGATTACGCGATACTCCCCCGGCGCTGGATTGGCTGGGACGGCGCGTAGCATCCACTGCGCTCGGTCTGAAGGTAAAACTAAGTATAGCAAACCCCAGCGAAGGATTGATGATTTATTCAGAAAACCTAGGGGTATTTTGACGTGCAACCAAAATGTCGTGGAGACAAGATCGAACAGCCACGCTGCTTCATGCGTGGGGAAAACAAGCAAACATTGCTTGTTTAATATTGGTCCGAGAAGCCGAAGGCGATTATTCACGATGCGCGAAGCGTAGGAAATAAATTTGTGTCCAAGTTCTTGCGTGACCAAAATAGGGGTTTGAGCGACGAGCTCGAGCCCACACAGTGGAATGTGGTTTTAAATTTTTGTTGTGTGTACCGCAACAATTGTTCTTATCCTGCGTAAAATTGAAAAGGACAATCGTGGTGACGCAACAGTCGCCATGGAAAACGAGGGACGTCTCTACAAGCAAGCCGACCTCCACGAACCAAGGCAAAAACCAGAGAAAGGAGCGCCAATACAGTAGCGAGGATCACATAAAGAAGCTTCATCAAGTCAAAGATGACACTGACGTCCCTTAAACCGACGCGGACACAAACGAGCCTGAACGTGCATCCCTTGAGAGTCGGGACCATCCTACCCGCGGTCAAACGAGAAGAGGAGAAACACACAAGGCGAGCATCCCGAAGACGGCAAAGCGGCTGGCCATATTACAAGTGGCCAGGGAAGCCACAAACAGTCACCAGTGACCCAAATCACTCATGCGCAGCGATTCGCCAGAAGCCTTCAGAAAATGCACACTTTTCTATTGGCAGGGCGGCGTCACACTTCAAATTCGAAGCTTCGTGAAATAACCGAGTCGTCATAGACTGGATCTCGGGTGACAAAGGCAATCCGGGAAACAAAAGGTTGAACAACACCGCGATTGCGCAGCAGTACGGATGTACCCACTCACTCGCGGTTCCTCGAACCACGAGAAGATAGTCCCGGCATAGCGCGGTCTCAGACGAGGCATAGAGACATGATCTGTTAGCCTGCAAACTCAGGCTAATCTCCCTCCTCCCACCAGATTCTCACCCAATTTCACCGGGCTAGAGCCGGTGGGAACAGGTGATTCTCAGGCGGCATCAGACCAAGACGGCTATCAACCATAATCTCTCCTTTCTGGCAGACAAGGTTTTGCAGACCTAAGGACCCAGACGACCTATGAATCGCCCCCAACATTGAACACTGTAGTGCCGTGACGATATGTTCGCACTTCGTAATGCCCGTTTCCCACTAGAGCGACAGACAGAAACAAAAGACAGCGACAAGCCTCAAACCCATGCAGCATGCTCGCGATGGTACCTTTAGTAGGCGTTTAGTCGTTCGGTGCTCGTGAAGTAAGCACGAGAGATTGCAAGGCTGCCAAAGGTACCCTCGCGTGCATGATGCTCGTGTTTTAGCATAGCCTCCTTTATTCTACAAAGCCTCTCAAATCGCGAAAGACTCTGGTTTGAGGCTTGTCGCTGTCGTTTGTTTCTGTCTGTCGCTCTAGTGGGACACGGGCATAAGGGACTGGGCCGGGGTCTCGCGATATCGCGAAGCGTGGTATAAGCTCTCCCGAAGAGGAAACGAGGCCCACATCATACGAAGGATGGGCCCTCCCGAATATGGGAAAATCTCATAGAAGACACATAGTGGAATCTATTAGAGTTTCTCCGTCTATGAGGGCTGGCGAAGCATATGTGGCCACCTTTTTCCCTCCCCCTTCCTTCCCTTTCACCTCAGATGGCGTTAACCAAGGAAAGATGACATGAATCGTTTTCTGAGAAGCGATACATACATATTGTACTACTACTACTACAGGGAAACAGTAAATGCATTTTGTACTACGACTTATCTCAAAACAAACACAGATGGACAACAAACTCGAGAAAGCGCCCCATCTAGCTCGTTCTCCTTTCCATTAGATCTTATGTATCCCATCCAGCATACTATGTTACATGCACGACTGTATTCATTCTTGCTTAATCTGTGCCTGGATTACTGCCAGCATGAAAGTATATGTAAAAATGTTATGTCTGTCTTTTTAGGTGTTGCTACTCCGCAAATTTTAATATTTTACGCGTGCGACAACACAACGTAAACGAATATACATATTTATGTTAATACGTTGAGCAAACAAATATAACCTCCAAAAACATATCTCGAAAAAAGGGCGCATGCCTAACCAATCTTCATTTGACATGCAACTACTGGAAGTAGCTATTTTTTGGAATAGAAGATCAATACAGAGTTGTAAATTAGGCTTTTATTCATTAAAATTCAAGGTATTTCACTATATAAATATCAGAGCAGTAGTAAAGTAACTACGCTGTAATCGCGAGCAATAGAATGAAACTAAGCGAGTAACATTTTAGTTAAACCCCGAGACTGGGGAAAAAATGAGGGACGATACAAACACAGCGAGTACGTGGGTTTAAAGGCGTCTATCGTGTCTAAACAGAAAAAAACTCACAGCCGCAGTAAGATTATGTCTATGCGAACAGCATTCCAGCGGCTGATCTATTTTTTTCAGCCAGCTCTCCACCCGGATTCCCTACTATGACTCAGTCAACGACAATTTCGACGCTAATTGGGGAGGCATTAATCAAAATGCTAGTTAAATAGTTAAACCGATGAAGGTTGTCTCTATTGTGGAGTGTATTGACTGCGAATGCGCCAGCGTAATTTATGGATTAGGCATTTTCTCAAACATGACACAAAGAAAAAACAAAAAAACAAAAACAAAAAAAAACGTCAGAATTGTCAATTTTTGTCAATGGGAATACAAACTGCTCGAACTCTTCGTTCTAAGGAAAGTAATATTTTTAGCATAGCTCATGGGCACAAACTGGTTATGCCATCATGCCGCTTATAAAAATTCACTGAAGTCCGGATCCTGTCCCGCGACCTTGTCTCCGAACGCACAAGCATTGAAGACCCGATTGTATTAGCCGCGATCGCTCCAGTCTTTTGTGCCGGAAAGCTGCCAGCGTAATCTAAACTCATCGTCGATAGCAACGCCGACTCAGCAAAGATTGGTCAAGAGGGAAGCGACAAGAAATTAACGGCCATCAAAAATATCGCGCATGCGCTCTCGGTTCCATAATTCAGCTGTTATATAACTGTACTCCGTCTCACTAAACCCGCGCAATACAGCCAAAGTTACAGCCGTCGTAAGCGAATCAGAAGATCGAACATCGTCTGCTTTTTGCTCATGTGAGCGGACACCGCCAACGCGGATTCATGCGCCGGAGAGTGATAGTGCGGAGTGCCGTTTGATTTTCCGGTTGGCATACGAGGCTGCAGCTTTGGCGTCACTGCACGGTTATAGTGATACAGAGTATACACATTTCCATCGCTTATCACCCGGGCGAAAAATGTCGAGTCACTGGGCTGTGGACGCAGGCCCAGCGTACGATATTTCGCAAAGGGAGCCATTGCGCGTGCTCAGAAGGCGTTCCATAGCCCAGCAAAGAAAAATGGCAGCTCGCAGACGGCGTTTATTGGAAAGGTCTATAGATAGCGCGTCGAGCAAACACAACCTAGGCTCCAATCAAAGCCTGTTAACTGTCCCCTCTTTGTTAATGGAAGTCACCACACTCCGACGTTATCAACTTAGCGACTGAGCCCGACCCTGACGTCCGCGCAGTGACTGAGCACGACTCCCAACCTAGCCATGCACAACGCTGAGCACTCCTGTTCAATCTGTGCGTTAGCCCGGTTGTAGTACGATGGTTTCAAAATTCAAATGTGCAAGCCCTGGTGTTTCCATGCGCGTACCATCCATTAAGGCTGCGGTCCCACCGCGGCCATCTTGAAAGGCAAGCGAACAGTTTTTAATTTATTAAAAGCAACGTATAAACAATGAATCAAAAATTGCTACGCAAACATCTTTCCACTGTTCTTGGGCATTTGAGGAAGCAATGTAATAGTCATAGCTAGATTATTTAATTAGATAATTGGCGACAAATTATTGCTACGGAGTTCAAAGTTTCCTCCTCTAATATTAACGTTAGGAGGGCGATAATTTTACGTCGTGTAGCCAACGCGTCAATAAAGAAGGCTATAGAGAGTGTTTTCAAAAATTTTGAATGAAAGTGTGTTTTAGAAAATAAAACATTTGTTCCACGAAACTTTTTATTTTTTAAAACACACATTAAATATTTCGAAAACGCTCTATAGCATTCTTCACTGTTGCGTTGACTACACGGTGTAAAATTATCGCCCTCCTAACGTTAATATTAGAGGAGGAAACTTTGAACTCCGTAGCAATAATTGGTCGCTAATTATCTAATTAAACAATCTAGCTATGACTATTACATTGCTTCCTCAAATGCCCAAGAACAGTGGAAAGATGTTTGGTTAGCAACTTTTGATTAATTTTTATACGTTTCTTTTAATAAATTAAAAACTGTTCCCTTGCCTTTCAAGATGGCCGCGGTGGGTCCGCGGCCTTAAAGGCCGGCCCGCAAGCAGAGAGAAGGAAGTCGACCCTCACTTTCCTTCTCGCCACTGTGAGAGGAGGAAAGTGCCTCTCGTTTCCTCCTCGCCATTTTCCGATCTTTTTTTTTTTTTTTTTACCGGCTGCCTGCTTTTTTTTTGACAAGTTTGGGGTGGAGGAAATGAAAGCTTCAAGGATTTGAAAAGATTATCCAGAAGCCAGCCGGCACACCTGCAACAAGGAGCTGAACCAACCGAGTAGCTGTTTTGAGCGAGTTTGGCACTTGCTCTTCCCAACGAGTTGCATTGGCTCTTTTTTAGCATGGGACCGTTCGGCTGGTCCAGGTGGCGCGCTGGAGCGATACTAGTGGCGCCGCGCCGTGGCCCAAATTCGCACTACTTAGCCGTACGCCCGTCCCATCGCGCTGCCAGTTGCAATGGCGGGCACCGCGTTGAAGCTTTCTGTCCGTTAAAAAACTGCGATCATTTTTTAGGGAGGCGAACCTCCGCGGAGAAAGGTTGTCTGTGTGTCAGGTCTCCGGGGTAGAGCAAATAATCCAGGCATAGGAATATTTGTCGTTTGCGAAGTGTGTCTCGCAAGTGCAAGACAGCGTCGACATTAACATCCGCCTCGAGATAAATGCTCTTTATCTTTATGGTTTCTCTAGCTCTTCAAAGTCAGGAGTATTCGGACAAAGATGAGGATGCAATATTGTTTAAATTGTCTTTTAGCGCACAGCTGCGCTGTCGCATACACACCTTGAACTCGGGTCACTTCTCAGAGTTACCGGCTGCTCTAAGCATGCCGCGCCTGTTCTAATTCATGCGGGTGATGTTAATGACGAGGCACGTACACCCTGATCGCAACACTGGGTCAAGTTCTAATAAAAAACCGAAACGGTACGTCAATAAGGCCTCCGCTTTTATTTTGAGTGGGTCCAACAACAAAAAAATATATATATTACTATACGCCGCAACACCTTGCTGTGTTTGCGCGCATCTGTCGCTGCCCTCAAAGCGGTAGAATCGCAATTCATGCACGTGCGTCGGTAACCCACTTTTAATTTTATTAGTGAAGAAAGGGATCTCCAATCGACTTGCATTTGCGTTGTAAAGAGTCCCATTTTTTTTTAATTATTTTTATGTGACCGCAGAATGATAATTTTGAACTGTTCCGGTGCACAACAAATAAAAAAATTTGCGTCACTATTTGCTTTGTTAGCTGTTTAGGTACAATTAAACTTGATACATCTTGAGTCTGTGTGCCAGGAGAGCAACGTCAATATTACATCTCTCTCCTCTCTCTCTCTCTCTGCAAGAAAATACTACTTGATTTTAAATTTCAGCCCTGAATGTTTAGTTATCGGCCTTTGTGGCGTGCACTGTCCTCGTCCTTTTTATGCTGCTTTCAATTTAAACATCTAACATTGCCAACACACTCTTATTGGTTGACCGAGGAATGTCCGGGTTTGATGTTTTAGAGTTACTTGGGAAAGTTATTATGCCTGTTGTAGGTTAACTACATCATTTTAATAATATAAAAAAAAATCTAGAGTACGGCCGTCAGTGTAAATCTCTTTTAGACTATGCGCTCAAGTCAGTGCTCAATACGGGCTATGATTATCTGCCTCCCCTCATATCTTTCGCTGGTTACTCGCCTACTCTTGTAAGCATCGGGGAACAAAATTGATAGAAATACTGTGAGAGCGCAGGCGAGCCGGTGTGTATATTAACCATTTAGATGAATCGCCCACGACTGGGGCGAAAAATCTAAAAATATTAACCGTGTATGAGAGATGCCTCTTTCTGTCCACGGTTGATGTTTCTAGTTTTCTCGACCCAGTCTCTACTAATGTATCAAAATGAAAAAAATGGCTAGTAAGCAAAGTGAGCTGGGTTCTCAAATTTAAACTTGTTTAATAAATAGTAACTGCATAATCGGGTTTATTTTGTCGACACCCACGGGGAACCATCCTAGCTATTACATTAGGAACATCTAAAATCGCCAACACGCTCAAATTGGTCGACCCAGGGAGGTTCTAGAGTCTAATTTTGTGACGTACTTAGGAAGTAATTATGCCTGTTGTGGGCTAACTACATCATTTTAATATTATATAGAAAAACTAAAATACAGCCGTCAATTTGTTTTCAATTACGCGTCCAAGTCAGTACGCAATAGGGGCTACGATTATCTGCCTAATTTCTCCTCAAGTCTATTGCCGTTTACCCCGCTTTCTCTTGTTAACATCGGGGAACAAAATTGGCGGGTAAGCAAAGTGAGCTTGGTTCCAAAATTTAAAGTATTTTATAAACAAAATGGTAACTGCATATTCGGGTTTCGTTTGTAGACAGCCATGGGGAACCATTGTAGCTATTACATTAGGAACTTATCGTAGAACGTCAGTGTCGGATTGCGGGCCCCACGGGCGCCAGCTCATACCGCCACCAACCAACGCAAAACCCCTGCATGCTCTCGCGTGTGACCTAAGAAAACTCCCTATAACGTGACAAGCAAGCGTAGCTGCATTACTGAATCACGCGACAAGAGAGAGAAACGTCCTCCGCATAGCTGGCGATTCATGCTTCTGGCGATCTTTCTGTAATCACCTCCCAGGAACTAAACAAAACTTTTCGGGAGGCGGATACCTTTCTGTATAATACGATGCTGTGACATTTGGGTGCCTTTTGCATTCGGTACATTACTTTACGAAGCGCGAGGCCAGCACGACAAGCGCACCAGCCTCCTGCGTCGTCTGCTCCTCTTACTTCTAACTAGTATCGGCGCGCCTCGCCAGGGGGAGGAGTGGCGCTGCGTACGCGCGGCGAAACTTCAGCCGCACAGCCCTATTGGTTTGGAGGACTATTCTCGCTGTTGTGAGAGCACAAATGCCTTGTTCTGCTCAAAGAGGTAGTCATTGAAGTATCAGTTTTAATATCAATATCTGATTTGGCATCTTTCTTTGTTTACGCGGATTCTTGGTGACAACGGGAAGTACGAGCGGCGTTTTCTGTATATCAGGGATGGCGCTCCAAACCAGTGGTTCTGAATCACTATGGTTCGTAAACCGGCAGAGGTGACGGAGGATCCCATCCGTAGTGGGTCTAGCACTTTTCGGTGTAGAGCGTTCTGCTGTAGGGTATTTCGGTGTGGACTTTTTGGTGCACAGACATTTCAGTGTACGGACTTTTTGTTGCAAAGACTTTTCGGTGTGGGACTTTTCGGTGCGCGGATATTTTGGTGCACGGACATTTTGATGCATGGACATTCGACGCTATGGTTTGCTCGCCAGTATCTCTTTTCCAACGTACGCAGACACGCTTCACATCGTGTTTGCGCGTTGAGTTGATAGAGATACTCTCCTCTATAAGGTTTTGGCCTTATTATTGGTCCTGCGTGTAGGAAAGGACCCAAACAGGAAGACGTTTAAAGTTGTTTGTGTATTCAGAAAATTTTTGAATATCTTCAAATGCGCCTCCTCCGCGTAATCGCATAGCTCCAATTGCTAATAATAAATTGTGATGACCTCGCACGACAAAAAACAAACAAACAAACAATGTAATTATCACTTGTAACTCGTTAGGGAATAAAGTCGGCATGTGCGGGTACAAAATAAGTGTAATCAAATCAAATATCGATTTGAATCAAGTAAACAAGCCGAATTTAGTGAATGCTAAATCTATTTTATTTGGTATCAAATGTTTGCTCATTCTCGTATGAAAAACAAAATAGTGACCACAGATCATACACAGCGTATGATCTGTGGTCAACGTCTCCTTCCATGCCGTAATGATGTCGTCGGACGTAAAGAACTGCCTTACAATCGTGCTTATACAGGGCGATTTCGTTTTTTAAACGACTAGACATTTTTTTTTTTTTAAAAAGACGTCAGAGTTACGCAATTGCGGTTTGTGTCTTATCTGTAGTCATCGAAAACACCAAATCATTCATTTTTAAAGAGATGTAGTGGACGTGAAGTGGCTCACGGCGTCCCTAAAAAGCCTAATTTGGACGCGAATCGTGTTACCCGCACCGTTTTCGGCCGCCGTACTCCTCGCCCCCTCTACAGTGGCGTTGTCACAGCGATGCGCATGATTTGTCGCTTTGGCTTCATGGCGTTCGGCTGTGCCACGCGGAGATGGAGGCCACATAAAATCAGAACTATATTTTTCGCGCCCAATTTAGGACGACGCCGTATCAGGACGCCGTACAATAGTGTATGCGCGTTACATCTTTTTAAGAATGGACGGTTTGGTGGCTTGCGATTATGGCCAAAAACTTTCTAAATACATAACGCCGTTTTCTTCTCTAATTAAAATGCTAATTAGCGAATTTTAGGCAGTCGGTAGGTTTTAGTTGCGTTCTTTCTTGAACCTAATCCTCGCCTGGCCGTAGCTCACCTACACAAACCGCAATGGCGCTAATTTTCACTGGACAATTTGGTGGCTTTCGATTATGCCCAACAACTTTATAAATCAACTATTCCCTTTTCTTTTATAACCAAAAAGTTCATTAATTAATGTTAGGTAATCAGTCGGTTTTTTGTTACGTTCTTTCTTCAACCCAATCTTCGCCTGGCCGTATAGCTCACATCCACAAAACGTTAATTTCCACCTTTTTCTAATATCTAGTAAGTGAAAAAAGATTTAAAAAAAAACAAAAAAACGTTGTATATTAAACAGAGGGCAGTTCTCTTCTGACATACATAAAGCGTGCGGCACGCGTCTTGCAGGCATCTTTTTTTTTTATTTTTTTCCGGATTATAAAAGCTAATCCCGGGACATTCGGAATTAAGTTTATGATGGGGCGGGCGCTTCATCACGGGGTATTTTGTCATGCTTCATAAGCCTTATTCCTAGTCAGAAGGAAGCCACGCGAGCCGTATCACGTTGCAAACAGCTAATTCTGGTGTTTCTCAAGGAGCTCTAGAACTTTCCAATTGACATTTCGGTTCTTAATACATTTAAAAACGTTTGGTACTTAGTCGTAAACATTTAATTTATTAGGCATAATTAAAAATACTGCAACCCTTGCAAGACGTCTGCCCAAAACATAAAGTTGGTTTCATTGGCGTAAAGTGGCTGCGCTCTAATTTCGCGTTACGGAGATTTGTAAGCGTCTTTAATTTTTATGCATGGTCTTTAAAGATTCGTGAAAACCATTCGCGACCTTATCCGTCAAGTCACGTACGCAGGCAGCGCGGCCTCCTCGGCAAGTTGCTCTGATCGAAGAAGACAATGAATTAAAGGTACAATCAAAATCTTAATGCCTGAAGAATGCGCAAGTTTAAAATAATTCGAAGAGTGCCAGTTGATTTTATTTCTACTATATTCAAATTTCAACACTCGTCGCAGGCAGCATGAAAGGAAGCACTGCATGCACTCGGCGCAAACCAGTGCCCAGTCAACGGTCCTACACTCAAACACGCATCACCACCCGACCTGTTTGAAAAATAAATAATTTCCAGTATTTTTGGTAGAAAAGGCGAATTTTCTACTGAGCGTGATATTTTGTGGACCCAAAAGTCCTGTAGTCGAAATCGGTAGTTCATAGCTTCAGGAAGGCGAAGAACAACGGATGCATTATTTCCCGCGGAAGTACTGTTTTGACATTGAATTCCACATAAAATTGTATTTGCACAAATTGTGGCAGATACCGAACTTCCTTGATTACTTTTCTTTTAGAGACAACATAACCAAGCATAATCTACAGATATTGCAGAATTTATTTTAATTGGCGTATAGCGCGAAAGGCAAGTATGGACATAAAGAACACAATAGAGCACTGCATTTCTACTGCATTTCTTTCTGTACTTGTGGAAAGTTAGGTCCGCATGACTATATTCAAATTTGACAAATCGTTTAAGCCTACCCCTTTTTATAGTTTTTTTCATAGATTAATTAGGAATTGTGGCGAATCCCGGCTGGGTTCGGGTAAAGATCTCGTACGTGTTCAAGGTCACATTTCGGCATGATTTTCTTGCTTGGTGAAGACGTTGAGCTGGCCGCTGTTCCGCTTCTTTACTAAGTAGGCGGGGAACGCCAGACGCCTAAATTAGCCAAGCAGCCCCAAAACTTGCGGTAGTACACCTTCCGAACTCCTGGTTTTTTTTAGAGATGATCGCTGGCCTTCGCCCACCCTGACAGAGCCCCGAACAATTATGATGCAAGCGCTGCAGAGGCTATCTGGGCATTCCATTTTTTGATCACCGAACAAATGGGAACAGAAGAGAATAAACACTTCGTAATACCTGCTGTCTTTTAATAAATGGCATAATATGCTACTATTGCTAGTTGCACTATTTTACGCGAAGAAAATTGTGATTTTGCGGTTCAATCTCCGTGTTTCCCGTTCTCTTTGTTGATACGCAAGACATTTGTCGGCTGTCGAGTTTTCAGTTACATTTGTTGACAGAAACTAAATGCACGTTTGGTCACGAAGAATTTTTTTTTTCAAAGGCTGAAGATACATGAAATGTACCATAAACCGTCTCACTTTTTATGGAAGTTTGTTTTTACTCTTCTTAGTAGCTTCAACGAGGCGGCCGTCCCTCTAGAAAACACCTGTAGTACCAATCTATATATTATGCCCCAGAAATGATCAGACTACGTCCCTCTGACTGCAATATATTTAACTTCTAATTACTTGTAATTATTACTTTGTACAAAAAACAAAAACAAAAAACAAAAACACAATAGTGATACAATCACTCTTCAGTGTGTTGTTGTTAGAACGACCATTTTTCAACTCTCTGGGTAGAGCTCAAAGTTCAGATAAAAATACCCATCTTTTTTCCTTCTGCTATGATGTTCAAGTTCCGTCCACTCGAGATAAATATGCGGTGTTGTAGCGTATGTGGCCACATGCGGAAGTATCTGAATGTAAAAGAACTCGTTGTTGGGTCGTTGGTGTTGACTATCTGACAGCCGTATTCTTGAACGGGCCTCCACTCGAACCTCCACCTCGACTCAGTGGAGTGGAGGAAAGAAGCGCGCCTCCACTCGAGGAGCCATTGGGCTGCAGAGACGCGCCTCGGCGTTTCCTCGAGTGAGGAGCTCCTCGAGAAACCCTCCTCCACTCGAGGCAACTCGAGGAGACGTGACAGGCGTCTGGTTACGAGGTTGTAGTAAAAAGTTAAGTTGAAAACATTATTGTGGTGTGAAATATGAACATATTAGTTCATCTTGTTGGAAGGGAAACATTTTAATAGCATTGCAGTGCGAGTTTGCAAGAGCTTTTCTTCGAAGCGCGAATGTTTTATGCGTTGTAGCCGATAACAGCAACAAGCGTTCTCCAGTCTGGCAACAGCGGCGCCCGCGACTTCTGTTTTCCGCGCCTCGCCAGCCTCGCCTAGAGCACTATATAGCTCCTTCGGAGCAGAGTAGCGCAATCTAGAACGCCGCCTCTCGGCGACTAGTGGCGAACACCCGGAGGTTCCAACTGCGGTCAGAAATGCATGGAGAACGTGAGAAAATCGTTATTTCTTCAGTATTGTGGGGATGTACGGAATGGCAATCATTTTTGACATAATAATGGAACATTTTAGAATAATTTGCGCTAAGTTTTGTGCCCCGCAAGGACGTGACTTTTTTTTAAAAAATTGCCTGAGCGGCATCATGCAGCAGACGACACGGCGACGTCACACCATTCACGTGACCCGCTCCGGCCAACCCGAAAAGCCCATCTCCGCTGCGAGCAAAAATCGTCTGCTTCAAACGCCATTGCCTTGGAAATTGCCTTCTCAAAATTTGTACACGCATCCGATATTATTAAAACTTTGATAAAATGTTTAGTGCTTTACTACCTTCACGACACACTAGTTTTGAAAAGTGTGAACTCGCCGTTCATTTTTTAATCAGCCGTGTTGTGTCGATCTCCATGTATTCTCCCATAGGGCTGGCCGCCTCCTGGAACCCTGAGTACCACGTGACTCGCGCCGAGCTGCTCTGTCGGCCATGTTGTCGGCAAAACACGGGGTTCAAAGGATTGCGCTACTCTGCTCCATAGGAGCTATATAGTGCTCTAGCCTCGCCCAGCCGCCCAGCCTTCCGTCTTTGCTTCGGTCGCCTAAAGAAAGGTTCGTATCTGTCCGACTGTCTTGCTTTTGACGTCTAACGATTATCTTCCACCCTTCTTCTTTCTTCAGAGCAACCACAGTCCCACAGTGTTTTCCAACGATGCCGAAGGAATCTGCGAACGAAGGAAGGATTGTCTACACGAGGGAGGAGCGCGATCTCCTCCGAGCACTTGTTCAAAAATACTGGAAAGTTATAGCAGATAAAAGAACTAACAACTCCTCGAAAGAGGCTAAACTTGAAGCATGGGAAAAACTCTGCACTGAGTATAACTGCCAGTCGAATGTCCGTCAAAGGGACGTTAAACAACTAAAAAGGTGTTGGGATAACGCTAAATCCAGATGGAAAAAAAAGTGACTCGGAGGAGAAGCGCGACATCCACGCAACAGGTATGTGGTTCATTTCTACTTTCGGCAAAATAACGCAGTGCGTTCGCAGAATCATGACACGATGTGTCTGCTTAAATAACTCTGCAGAGGAATTTTCTGTGGCCACCTGCGACGTCCGCAGGAGAATACTTTGTCGCTCTATCTGGTGCTTGTGGTGACATCGACAACCTGCGTTTTTGTGTTGTGCAACATTTAAGCGACCATTACAACTGAGCATTATGGTTGAGCTACACCACCCTAACCCGAGTTTCGACTTTGTCTTGAGCTGATTTAGAGAAGCAATCTGAATGTGTAAATAAAAACCGGTGCACAAAACTGGCACTATAGTACACGTTACATGAATTGAGCCAAGCAGGCAATCTTTATGGATGCTGTTTTTTTTTTTTTTTGTGCAAAGCTTGTTTTTTGCATGTTGCTGGTTTAATTGTATGTCATCTGTCATTTCTTAACTGTGACGATCTAGGAACAGCCATTATAAGGAGTATTCAACTGCGGCTTATGCGCAGGTTTCGTGGGGTGCGTTCTGGGTACATCGCCATCTTTGTACCCTTGACAGCAGACAGCTGCACCAGAACCAGCCGCACTACACCACAAATCTTTCCCCAAATTCTTTGAAACCGGAATTTGCAGCGCCAGTATGGTGTCGTGCGTGATGGTTGACTGCCGCACCAAGTTGCAATTGAAGAAACTGGAGGAAAGCAAGCCTGCAAACTCCCCGTTACTTTAAGATTCTGAGAGTCCGAACACACGAGTGTGGGAAAGCACGGTACCTCAATGCGAATGGCTTGCGCGCATCGACCGGGAAGGTGTCGACAAGTACCAATGTTTTCAAGGCACTTCGTCCCGGGTAAGTGTCGGCACCATTTGCTTGTCGGACATCAGCAGTAAGATTTCCACAAAACGTTGCCCGTCGCTGCTGCTCATTGCGACGTGTGTCACATGTAGTTTCGACGGACCGAGCGACAGCGGATCTTGTCTCGAGCTTGGAAGGAATAAAAAAAAGAGCCATAGGGGAGTGCAGTGAGAGTGTGACTCTTTTTGCCTGAGCAATGGTAACTAGAAAGCGACAGGAATAACCTCGGAAGCGGAGATTTCTTTCGATGTTGGTTTTCTGGCGTTCCTGCGATAAGCTCACATTCGAGTTTCTTAAGCATGTTTTTTTATTGTGACCGACTAGCAACTAGCTCTAAAGTATGAACCAGATATAAGTGATTCTTCCAGACAAAGCGACGCGACAGGACACCCTGTCACTCGGTCCGTCGAAACAACAAGCAAGCGATGCAAGTTGCAATGAGCAGCAGCGACGGGCGATGGGCGAAGCTTTGTGGAAATCTTGCTGCTAATGTCCGACGAAAGCAAATGGTGCCAACGCTCACCCGAGGCGAAGTACCTTGAACACACTCGTCTTCGTAAAAAACATTCAGGTTGATTCACACAAGTCATTTGCATTGCCTTCTCACGGAGAGTGACCGTGCTTTCTCGCACTCGTGTGTTCTGGCTCTCGGAATCTTGAAAAAAATGGGAGTCCGCAAGCTTGCTCTCCTCTTTTTTGTTGTTCAACTGCGACTTTGTGCAGCAGCCGACCGTCATGCAGGACACCATACTGGCGCTGCGAATTCTGGTGTCACCGAAACCAGAGAAAGATTAGTGAAAATAAAACTCTCTGTGAAACTTTTAGATAGACTGTAAGCAGTTACTTGTAAACAGTGAGGTCAACCAGTGATTTGTGCTGGCATGCTAAGCTGGGATCAATTTATTTGAAAACTTATGTATGTTCGTAACATGGCTGTAGTTGATCACATTGAACCTCTGTAGCATTTTCTATACAGATTGTGAAACAGCACAATCATTATGTCATCACTTTTCATTCTTGCAGTTTAGTGTCAAACTACAAATTTTACTGGCTTAGTTGTGGCATGATTCCTTGTCCTTTCTGTGTTGTGCCCTGTACATCTTAGCTCATGGATGCTGTCACATAATGTACGCCGCAGGAGGGGGCCCCCGTACCTGCCGGCCCATGAGCCCTTCCCTCCAGCTTGTGGGGGCACTGGCGTCCCACATGGCGACACGGCTGCGAAACCCGCACGACAGCGACTGTGCCCATGCTGACCAGCCGGGGCTGTCACTGCCGCCGGTGCCATGCTGGAAGCAATGGTTGACCAGCGCGCCAACTTGGACATAATGCCGGGTAAACGTTTTGACTTATGACTGCATTTGCCATGCAGAAACTAAATAGCTCCAAGCGAGCAAGCATTTGTTTTCTGAGGAGCGCTCTCCTGGCGGTTTTCCTCCACACTAATGCCGACGTCAGGACTCGTCCATGTGAAGCAAACAGGGGGGAGCCCATCAACGCAAAGGAAATGCTGTTATCAACCGCGTCTTCTAAGCGTGGTCTTATTGAAAAGGAAGAACGCCAGCTCGCTTGGAGCTATTTAGTTTCTGCGTGACTGTAGATATAGAAATCGGTTTAGAGGTTAGTTACTACTAGGCTGCCTATTTTGTTGTGTTTATTTCTGAGAAAACTGCTGATGTTCTTCCGTTTATCTGGTGTTTCATTTTTGGTGAGCTGTTTATAGGAATAAAACTGGGATTATGGGTCACCGAATATCACCCGCCCCTACAGTGAATGTAGCAGTTGCGCAGCGGGCACCTTCCCATAATCCTCCTTGTCACAAAATGTAACTCAAGCTGTTTACGTTAGCTGTTAGAATGCGCGCTTTGTATCTCCAGCTAGCTCTGCCTAGTAGCTTGAATGCGATGCTCATCCCAAATGCATATGCTGTGTTCATAATGACACTTAATACGGTGACTGGATTCGATGCGCCTAAGTCGCCTTTATGTAGACACGGCTGGAGTCCAGTTTGCACTGTATACCAGTTTGACTCTGTTAGCCTTCGCATCATTCACTGTGGAAAGCTTCATTGTTTAGGACCACCATCTATAACCAAGCCAATGAAGATAAATGGTGTAATAATGCAACTATGAACTAGCCACAACACTGGAAGAGGTACAGAACAGGATCCCTCAAGCAGATTATACCAGCAGCTGGCATTCAACATCTCCATAATGGGTTCACATTCTCTCGTATCTACCCCCTGCCTGTAACACTCACAGCATCTATGTGCTGTGCCTGTCCAGATTCTCCTGCCTTGCCCGCTTCGCCTGCATCGCCACCACTGGACTGGGGTGACAGCATGGAGCCGGCATTTGCTCCATCGCCACCCAGGCCCCCAAACCCTCCGTCTCCTCAACCGACCCGTGGGGCCCCCCGAGCGAAACCGGCTGTAGGCCGCGTCGCAGCTTTTGAGGCGATGTTGGCTCCTGAAACGAATGCCCGTGTGGCCGCCCTGGAGAGGGAGGAGCTGCGCAAGGAGGAGCTGCACCAGTTGCAGGTGCAGCTGCTTCGTGGCCAGCAGCAGCGTATCGAGCTGGAACTTGAGCTGCTCCAGCTCGACAAGCGAATTAAGCTGCAACAGCTGCTTGCTTTCGAAGCGAAAACACAAGAGTAGGTGGATTTTTTTTAGCGTTGCATTTTAGTTTATTACATTAAGTTTCACTTTCTTTTTGTGTATGGATGGTTTTTTAAAGGGTATTATTTTGTTCATTTTGTCCCTGTTTAGTAAAGTCTTCTTTCTTTTTTCCTTTTTTAACTTGGTGGTGTAATAATCATTTGTAGTGAACTTTCTATACAAAAGGGCAGTTACATCAACTTTCGATGCATTCTCTCAAAGAAAAGGAGGTAGCCCAGTATTTCGTTTCTTTCTTTACGCCGATTTTTTAAGAGAGGAAGTAATTATGATGCGAGTGTTCAGGCAGGGGGAAGTTAGTCGGCCCCAATAAGTGTCTATCCACATACTCCAAGCTGTGATGCTTTAACACATACTGCCACCGGCCCCCCTGGAGGAAGTGTAGCAATATATTTTTTTCTTATGTACAAACAGATGTTGCCAGCACTTTACCATTGTTCTATTGCCATGTTGGTTTTATTATTGTGTGATTTGTGCATGCTGTCTTGTGAATTAAATGTTGTGAACCATCATTGAATTCAGACGTGTCCCATTTACTGTCAAAACATTCGTGCCGTAAACCCTATATGGACTTATGCCACCACCCAGAATAAAGTCAACACCATCTTGACTAGCCAAGGTTTGCTCACTGCCTTTTTGTGGCCCACTGCAAAGTGCCAGTGCAGCAATTGGGCCCAAGCTTGCAGCCGACTACATACTGATATATTAATTGCATAGTCCCAGCCAAAACCTGATGTGCTCAATTACTCCCACTGAAAAGTAGTGCGACACCACCAGCATTGAAGTGCAGCGGCCCTGCACGTTCACATTGTTTAATACTGTTGGGACGCCCTTGACCAGCAACAACTGAGAGTGTCCTCCCAAGGTATCGCTGCGTTGTTGCATTATGCATTCTAACCTAAAGCCCTTCAGGTGTGAACCCAGTTGCAAGATAAGGTTTCAAGCATCTTTAAGAACAGGTTTATTCCACACAAAAAATTTGTACAAAATAGGGAGCATGTGCCCTTCAAGAAAAGGTTCACATGTCTACCGTCAGATGCCTGGCAAACTTCCATGCAAAAGTAAAGACAACACACAAATCCGTCAAAACGTCCACACAACACTGACAACACCATCAGAAGCTAAACAAAATAAAAACCACGAAACAGCTTCCACCCTTCGACAGCGGCACTGAAGGCAGACGTCGAAATAATAAAGCCACTATTTTGATGTTTTACGGAAGTGACGTCACAGTTGTCAAAATAATTTGAGAAATATTTTGACGGTCGACATTGAAATAGTCGATGCTCGGCTTAAAACCTTCCCCCTTCCGCCCGGCTCTTTATGCCCATCTCTCCCTAGCTAACCCCCCTCCCTCCCCCCACACACTAACAAAATTCTGGCTACATTGCTGTTGTTTTCACAATGCGCCTACTATGTAAAACTCCTAGAAATAATCTGTGCCCGTTTCCATGCTTCGTTGATGGTGTCCACGGGGTCCGGAGTCTGTGGCAGGTGGGGCTGCCTCCGACGTCGTTGAGGGGGAACTGGTGGAGTGGGCATAGGTGGGGGACACGGCTCATTCCGCAGGCGGGCCAAGTTGTGCAGTGCAGCACAAGCCGTGATTATCACGGCTGACCGTTCAGGCTTGTGCTGCAACCGCATGTCGAGGCACGGAAACCGCCTTTTCCACACACCAAAGGCCCGCTCCACCGAGTTCCTGGTCCGGATGTGGGCCTTTTGGTACCTACGTGAGAAGAATGATGAACTATCAGAGATCTCTCTACTGCTGCAACCACCGACAGAGTGAGAACGGCAGGGTGTGTCTTTTGAACGCCTGGCTTCTTGCATGTGCTCTACGCCTTGCAATGTGCTTTGGCTGTGTGTGTGTGTCCGAGGTGCACGAGATGCTACAACGCTGGCTAGGGTAAGACACTGAAGCTGGAGTTGGGACAACTGAAACTCCTCCCTGCTGTTCTCACCTTGTCAGTTACTATATACATTGTTGCTTCACATTGAAGCGATACAGTAGTTTTTAGGTAGAAAATGCGACACTGATTTGTATAGCGGTCTATCGCTGATAAATTCTCTGACCAATGTTCTTGGCAGAAAGTACTCAGTAGGATAATGTTGCTCTAGATATAGACACACAGCTCTCTCCTGTGGGCGGATAATGTCTCTTTGCGCTTTCAGAGTTGCGTAAGGTAACTCAAAGCATCAGTCCGGGTGATACGGGTATGCCATACGGTATGGACCCTTTCTGCGAGCTGCATTTTGGCACTGCTTCTTTCCGGAGGCTACGGCTTTGTGTATGGTGTGTTGTTGGGGGATGCTTCCTACATTATTGTCTGCTAGAATGGACCACTAAGCTATAGTCCCACTTTGGCAACAAACACCAAGAAGCAACACTGACCAGTTCAACTGAGCGACAAATGTTGTCGAGCACTGTGCGCTTGCCATCCGATTTGCCAAAGATGTGACAGTCACATGCAGACAAGAAAACGATTAACGTCTGGTTCTGCTTCCATAGACCAATTGTACAGATAAGTTTGCGGAAACAAAATGAAAAGAGGGAATTGTAAGTGCGGCTGATACATCAATTTTGGGTTAGCTTTAAATCTCATGATTTCTTCCAGCAGTGTAGTGCATACCTTTCCTCTGGACGTTTGGCTGCCCCTGGAGTGGCCAGTGGAGTCATGAGGTAGGTGGTGCAGGCATAGCCTGCGTCTCCCAGCAGTACCCCAGGTACACGCTGGTGCTCGTACAGGACCCGTGCACGACTGTTGTCAAAGATCCGACTGTCGTGCACGGAGCCTGGCCAGCTGGCCACGATGTCGTAGAACTGGAGCTGGGGTCCCGTGATGGCCTGAGGGGGGGGAAAGGAACAGCATTGGGATGAGCAGGCTGGCGTGGTATCAAAACAGACACATTTTTAGATCCAGATACCGTAAAATCCGGAGAGATGCCCTGTACCACGAGCATAGCCTCGCGGTGCGGGAATAAAAGACGACGACGAGTCAGTCGTTCCTATCTCATCCTGGCGTACAGTCCATCATCCGTAGGCGCTCGTAATAGAACGATACATGGTGTCAGAAGTGATCTTCAGTCTCCACGCACCATGACTGATCTTCCGCCACCAGAACCGCTGCGGCTGGGAGAGCACGCTGCAGAGAATTGGAAAAAATTCAAGCAGCGGATGGAACTCTTCCTTCTGGCTACAGAGCCCAAGGAAGGTCGCAACCAGCAACAAAAAGCCGCTATCTTTCTGCACGTCGCTGGGCAAGAAGCCATTGAGGTATTTAACACGTTTGGTTTGTCAGCTGAAGAAGCCCAAGATTACGATGTCCTGGTACGGAGGTTCGAAGCCTACTGCCTTCCGAGATGCAATGAGACGTTCGAACGCTATGTGTTCCGAACGAGGCGACAAGAGGAAGGAGAAGCTTTCGAACATTTCTACCGCGATATTCAGCTGAAAGCAGCGACCTGTGGATTTGGCGACCTAAAGGACTCCATGCTACGAGACCAGATCGTGTATGGAACGTCAAGCAAGAAGATTCGAGAGAAACTCCTGCGGAAAAAGGATTTGACTTTAGAAATAGCAGTTGAATGCTGCAAGGCCGAAGAGACAGCCAATGTCCACAACAAAACATGGAATGACGCGGCAGTTAAAGGGTCAAGTGAAGCAGCGGCCAAGGTGGAAATCGTTAAGACAGTCAAGCAGCAGCAGAAGGACAAGTCGAGATGTCGCTTCTGCAACCAAGCTCACGCGCCAAGGCAATGTCCAGCCTACAGAAAGACATGCTCAAAATGCAGGAAGAAAAATCATTTTGCAGTATGTTGCAAGACTAAGCAGTCTGGCGTACATGACGTTGAGGAAACCAGTGAGGCAAGCAGCGATTTTGATGTGCTTGAGATTTTGTCAACCAGCAGCGTGCATTCGGTCGGCAACCGTGACTGGACCGTGAATACTACGATAGAAGGGAAGCAGGTAGAGCTTAAAGTGGACACCGGTGCACAGGCCAATCTGCTCCCTCGAACATTGTTTATGAAGATCAAACAAAAGCAGCGGCCTCAACACACGACTGCAACTCTGCATAGCTACGGAGGTGGCATCATACAACATCTGGGAAAAGTCCGCCTGTCGGTATCTGTCGGCAGAAAACAAGGTTTCATCGATTTCTTTATAGTAAAGAAGGGCAGGCAAGCCATCATGGGCCTGAAAGCATGCGAGCACTTTGGCCTCGTCAACCAGGTCAACACTGTGGAGCACGAGAACCAGCAGCGCCAACAAGTAGAGCGCGAGTTCCCCGGTCTCTTTCGTGGTCTCGGTTGCACAAAGAGAGCCTACAAGATGGTTCTTCGCGACAACTCCACACCGGTGATCCAGCCAGCACGCCGGGTGGCGCACGCGCTACGTGCGCCTCTGAAGGCAGAGCTCGACCGAATGGAGACAGCAGGTGTCATCGCGAAGGCACCAGAACCGTCCGACTGGGTGAGCCCCTTGGTTATAGTACGAAAGAAAAACAACAACTTAAGATTATGCATGGATCCCCGTCACGTAAACAAAGCACTCAAGCGAGAGCATTTTCAGCTGCCTCGGAGAGAGGAAATTGAAGCAGACTTGGCACATGCCGCATACTTTAGCCGGCTCGACGCCAACAGCGGTTTCCATCAAATACCGTTGGATGACAGTACATCTCGAATATGCACCTTCAGCACTCCTTTTGGTCGCTACAGGTTTCTCAGACTACCCTTTGGAATCGCTTCAGCCCCCGAGGTGTTTCAGCGCACTATGAGTTACCTTTTGGATGGACTTCCAGGTGTGCGGGTGTATATTGATGATGTCCTGATTTGGGGCGAAACACGGGAAGAACATGACCAACGATTGCGTGCTGTGCTTCATGCTCTACAAACAGAAGGGTTAACTCTTAACTTGGAGAAGTGCATCTTCGGGGTCACAGAAATCACCTACTTAGGAGATAAAATAAGCGCAGCTGGCATTGAGCCAAATCCAGAACTTGTGAAATGTGTTGCAGCCCTACCAACTCCAACGAGTAAGAAAGAGGTTCAGCAGTTGCTAGGAGCTGTTAACTACTTTGGAAAGTACTTGCCAAACCTGTCAACGCAGACAGAGTCGTTGCGTCAACTTATTCGACAAGACACTATTTTTGAATGGCAGAAGGTTCATGAAACTGAGTGGCAACAACTGCGAAAATTGCTCACTGAGGCACCGGTCCTGGCAATTTTTGATCCCTCTCGACCCACCAAAGTCTCAACAGATGCCTCTGCATTTGCTCTCGGTGCTGCCTTGTTCCAGCATGATGGAAAAGATTGGAAAGTGGTGGCGTACTCATCACGAGTACTCACAGACACAGAGCGTAGATATGCTCAGATCGAAAAGGAGGCTCTGGGAATTGTATTTGGGTGCGAAAGATTTACCGAATTCATACTCGGAAGAAAAATATTCGTTGAATCTGACCATCAACCCTTGATCGCTCTTGCAAAGAAACACTTAGGCGACCTGCCACCAAGGTTGCAACGACTATTTCTTCGTTTGCTTAAGTTCGAATTTGATTTACAGTTTGTCCCTGGAAAGAAGCTGGTGATCGCGGACACACTCTCCCGAATCTCCGGTGGTTCCCAAGCAGAAGACGACACGACCGACGTCGAAATACATGCAAATGCAGTGTTTTCAACACTGGTAGGCAGCCGGACCCTGGGCAGCCTGCAGGCAGCCACAGCAGGCGATCCCGTCCTGCAGGAGGCAATTGCCAGTTTAGAAGCTGGAACTCCAGTTCGGGGTGAGCTGAAGTCCGTTATGACAGAGCTTTCGGTCATCAATGGAGTCTTGTTGAAAGGAAACAAAGTTGTAATACCAGCAGCAATGCGCAAAGAAATACTTACAAGAATACACCAGGGTCACCTAGGCCTCAACAAATGTAAATCAAGAGCAAGGAACTTAGTCTACTGGCCAGGTATGAATGCGGATATTACTGCATTAGTCAGAAAATGCGAGACATGCCAAATTTTCACCTACAGACACCAGGATGAGCCTCTGCATACACGTGAGGTGCCTGGTCATCCTTGGGGTCGGGTTGGGGCTGACTTGTTCGAACTTGGTCGTAAACATTACCTAGTGGTGTATGACGCGTACTCAAATTATCCCGAAGTGGAGGAGCTTCGTGACACAACTGCTAATGGTGTGATCTCCAAACTGTCAGAAATATTTGCACGTCATGGAATACCATTAGAAGTTTGCACAGACGGAGGGCCACAGTTTTCTGCAAAAGAATTCAAAGACTTCTCAACGCGGTATGATTTTATTCATACAGTGTCAAGCCCTGGGTATCCCCGCTCCAATGGCCTCGCGGAGAAAGGCGTCCAGGTGGTGAAGCGGCTACTCCGAAAAGCACAATCAACAAAAGAGGACTTCTGGCTCGGCTTGCTTAGCTACCGTACGGCTCCGCTGGAAGGCGGTCGCTCTCCATCGGAGCTTTTGATGGGTCGTGGTATTCGAAGCCTGCTTCCAGACTTCTCTTCGGATCCAGCACCGCCTGTTCAAAAGCACACCCAGAACCTCAAAAAAGGATGACATCTAGAGCCGCTGCAGCCAGGAGACACCGTCCGTATCCTAAACGATGGAAAATGGGCTACGAAAGCAACTGTCGAGTCCTACGTCGCTCCTAGATCGTACAGCGTCGTCACAGAAGATGGCAGGACGTTCCGTCGCAACAGGCAACATCTCCTGAAAGTTGACGAAGAATATGATTCAAGGACAACAGAAGAAAACGACGACTCGGAATCGGAAGACGATGGGGGACCGCAGTCGCCTGGACCAGACGGTACAGATGAAGAGACAGAGGACCAGGAAGCACCGCAAGCTCAGACGCAGCAGGGGCCCTCATCACGCCGATCGGGCAGAAGCAGACAGCCTCCACGGAGACTAAGTTATGATGAGTCGTTCCAGCAAATGCCGTAGTTTTTTTTTTCTTTCTTCTCTTTTTTTTCTCTCTCTTGTCCCTGTTTTTTTTTTTTTTATTTTTGACTAGCGTCTTTGTGTCATCTTAATTTTGCACTTTTTTTTTTAAATGCAGAGAAAAGAGGATGTACCACGAGCATAGCCTCGCGGTGCGGGAATAAAAGACGACGACGAGTCAGTCGTTCCTATCTCATCCTGGCGTACAGTCCATCATCCGTAGGCGCTCGTAATAGAACGATACAGCCCTACCCCTATTTCTGGCTTGAACCACCGAAGGATAGCCCACTCCTAGTAATAGTAGTGTTGGGATCAATGATGGCCTCAGAACGTTGCTGGCTGGGAAGTACAGTCATCTTTACTTCGTTGCCCCTTGCCACCATAACAAGCTTGGAAGGGATACGACCTAATATTGACAATTTTTTAAAACTTTTCTTGATGTCGCATTGAAAGTTAGCCCACTCCATATTTTCAGCCGATATGCTCTTGAAGTTAGATGGTCTATCTCGGGATTTTATGGTATACTTAGCGAGTAAGTGCAGTTGCCAGCTTTGCAAATGAGGAGTTAATGACACAATAGTTAGTGCCCTGACTATGTCATGCAAATATAACGAAGCTTGGCAAGGCCTCATTCCTTGTTATCAGAGATCCAGTAGATGATTGCTCGACCACCCATTAGCTTGAACGATTATCACATCCTTGGTGTAAGCACCATAGGGTTCTCATTTCTCTGTAGAAGTAACACAATCCTTGGTTTGTAAGCCACACCACTCGAGTTAAGACACAATATAGATTATTAAATATACAAAATTTATGTTGTAGGGATGTCTTTTTCATTAATTAATTGACTGTTGGCTATGTGAAAGGAATTTACTTTTACTGTGCCATATTTCCCTGCCTTCACATCACAAGTGGAACGCCGTTCGGTGGGGTAGTCATTATTGCAGTTGAGTATAATCGTGACATTCCCTGCTGCAGAAACAATCGGCACATGCAGACTTTATTTATTATTATTATTTTTTTTACGATGCTGTGTTTTATAATGTCACCATTCTCTTTATTTATTTGTTTTACGGTAAGAGCACAAGCAAAAATGAACTTACTTGCACGTTGATGGAAAAGTACCCTTTTCTGTTACGGTAGACTTCGCCATCGGGACCACCAGGCCCCTTGATCCTAACGTGAGTACAATCAATGCACCCAGTCACTCCGGGAAACTTCTTCAGAGCATAAAACTCTAGCATCACGCGATCGAAGTCCGTCGCGGTGCTGGGGAACTTCACGAGTCGTCGGAACAGGGTGCCGGCGATGAGTCGCGACACCCGCTCGACAACCCGACACACTGTCGGCTGCGACACGGCGACGAGGTCGCCGGTGACGACCTGGAATGTCCCAGCGCCGTAGAATCTCAGCGCGATGAGAAGCTGAAGCATTGGAGGGACCGGCAGACCGCGATTGCTCGCGCACTCCTCTAGCGACAGGGACTCCAGGAGGCTTGCCACTGTCGCTTTTGTGATGCGGTAGCGCGCGAGAAATTCGCGGTCGTTGAACACCTCCAGAGGGTTCAGCCGGTCCCTCAAACGACGCCGCGGCACTGGGACACTCTCATCTTGGTGGTCGTAAAGGATTTCTTCCGCTCTAAGGACGAAATCCACGAAGTCGCAGAACGATCTGTCGGCCGCCATTACCTCCTGGGACCGACTCGAGTTTCGAGGAGCTGCTCGAGGAAGCGCCGGACCTACCTTGAGATTTTCGAGGAAAGAGTCGAGTATTTCCTCGAGTCGAGGAGCGTTTAGAGTGGAGGTCGGTTTATGAAGCGCAAAACCGGCCTCAAGTGGAGTTTCGAGTCGAGTTTGAGTCGAGTTCGAGTCGAGGCCCGTTTATGAATTCGGCTGTGAGTGCGTTTTAAAGCCGCAGGAAACAAGTAAAAAAAAAAAAAAGAAGAAGAAAAGCGAGCCAGCCCGAACCCTTCCGAGCTCATATCCAGCCTGCCTAACTAATCCCTGATGCTTGGGATTGAAGCAGAGAACCTTGAAGGGTTACAGAGTTTTTGTCGGGGGACCGGTAAGCCCATTAGCACGCGTGCGAGAAGGCCGGAAAAAGCGAGGAGGAAAATTGAGGAGGAAAGGGAGGAGGAAAAAAAGAAAAGAGGGTTAATCTTCTGCCACGCTGAAGAAAATTTTGAGCGCCCGCCTTTAAGGCCACGCACTTTGGCTTGGTCTTTATCATATCGCGCTTCGTCTTCGACGACGACGTCGACGTCGTCGAAGACGTCTTGAACGTCAAAGAAGTCGTGGACGTTGCCCAAGATGTCTTGAACGTCGACGGATTCGACGTCGACGATGTTGTCAACGTTCAAGTCGTCGACGACGTTGTCGTCCTGAACTTTATGGACGTCGAGGACGTCCGCGACGTCCTCGGCGTTGGCAACGTTTTCGACGTTCAAGGCGTCTACGACGTCGAAGACGTCTTAGATGCTCAAGTCGTTCACGACGTCCTCGGCGTTCACGACGTCTTCGATGTCGTCGGCTTGAACGTCGGAGTCGTCAAATTTGACAACATCGTGGACACCTTGAACGTCGAAGACGTCGTCGACGTAATGAACGTAAACGTCGTATTCACATTGAAGACGTCAACGACGTCTTGGACATCGACAATGTCTTCAACGTTCACGTCGTTGTTTTCGTCGTTGTTGTCGTGGACGTGATTCTCTTTGATGTTCAAGCCGTCCACGACGTCCTCGACGTTCAAGACGTCCACGACGTTGACGTCGACGACGAGGCTACGACGGCGTTGAAGCCGTCATCGACGTCATGGGCGACGTAGAATCTGCCTATACATACGAAGCGAAAGCGAAACGGGACGTAAAGGCACTGAGTGCGGTGGCGCCCGCCGCGTGGATCATGGGAGAGTGTCAGCAGGGCCGGCTTGCTAGAACAAGCGTCTTACATAAGACTGTCTCAAAGAAGCACTGCCAACGCAAGCGCACGAACGGGATGGAACATGGAGTCGAGTCTCAAGCGCTCGCGCACCCTAGGCATGGTAGTCTTCCTTTCACGCAGTCATCTAAGGCTTTGCTTCTAGCAAGCCGGCTCAGAAGACGCCATTTATTTATCTATTTTACCCTCAGGGCCGAAGCATTCTAAAGAGGAGGAGCCTTACAAAAACATTATATAAAAATAAAAGCAAGCACATGTTGCATAGCAACCAGGGGCATTATAACTTAGCGCAGACGCCAGCTACAAAAAACTAAAATGGGGCCAAAGCGTGCACTGACTGCGGAGGAGATGGAGGCTCGGAGGAATCGTCGGGCGGAGGAAGAACGTCTTCGATACGTGGCGAAGCATGGTCTAGAACGCGAATGCATGCTGGCTCGTAAACGCGAAGCGGGACAGCTTCGATACATGGCAGCGGTGAGACAGCAGCGGAACCGGACTGTGCCGTCTGCGGGTGCACACAAGTACATTGAGAAACACTCCGTGCAGGACGAGTTTGGTTTGGTTTGCAGTTGTGCAATAGACTCTGATTTTGGTCGGGTGTGTCTCCGATGTTGGAACGCCACAAGTTTACGTTGAGCGAGGCGTATCCCGGTAAAAACATGTCCAACTATGTCGTGTGTTCTACTTGCAAAAGCTCGCTAAACCAGAATAGCATTCCGGATCTGTCGCGAAGCAACGGCTTCTGGTATCCGGGCCGCCTTGCGCACCTACCCAGTTGAACGAGATTAGTGAGCGTTTGGTCTGCCCCGGATCCCATTCATGTGGATCAAACTGATTCACGGCGGACAGTTCGACATTGTGGGGCAGATCGTCAACGTGCCCGTGGACGTGAACCAAATGGTGACCATGCAGTCTTCCGCGCAACGTTTCTAACGACGTGTCTATCGGCGTGAGCTTGAAGAAGATAAAAATTTAAAGTCTGTTTACAAGCAGGGCGTGGTGCGCAAGGCGGGACTGAAGCTCTGGTCCGACTTTTTGTGCCGCAGCTGTGCAGACGCACTCGCGAGGCCCGAATGCGTCTTACTGCGTCTTATATGTAGTATACAGTTCGTAAAGACAAACGAACAGTGTTGGTGTTTCCAATATATGTTTATAACACTTCACTAGTGTCGTGTTGCACCAAGCGCTGAACGACTTCAAAATTTGGCGTCAAAATCACCGTCCAAGCAGCGACAACCAGCGTACACATCATAGAAAGCTTCGCTTTAAGACCGATTTTCACATGGCGTGGGATCCGCATGATCTTTTTTTCAAATTGTCGTTTACTTTGTGGGAGCTTTTAGTCGCTTGTTACCTCGATATGAAGCACATCAGGATGGGGCCGTTTCTTCCATGTAACGCGGGCTATCCGGCAATTCATTTTGCAAGTTATCTGCTCGCAAAAGAGTACAGCTTCTACGCCTTCTGGGTTTCTGGAACTGATTGCCTTATTGACAAAAAGAAAAACCCTTCCTTCATGCCCTCACATATCACATCCAATCGGACCAATAGCTTTCACTGGTCCTACCACGACGGCTCCACCTACAACTGCATTGTCTGCTCTGGTTTCCTTGCACGACTATTTGAGAAAACTCACGCCAGCATCCTGTGCGGCCTAAGCCTAGGCCAGTACTCTAAAAGTGGCTTAACACTCAAGTAGTCTTTCTGGCGTCGGGAGTGACCAGCGGTTAAGTGAACGCTTTTCTCTGCCCCGACGAGTCCCTTTGCCTCCGCAAATTACCAGCGTTCCGCACAGCGGTGTCACCGCTTGATGTCTTATTATCCAATCGAAAGAATCATCGATGAAACGGTAAGTGCCAATTACGACATATTTAAGTGTTTACCGGAAGTCAGTATGCCATTCACATGGAAACGAAATTCGTCTTTAATTTGAAACGTACCGTATTTGTTTATTGATCGTATTTGCCTAATCTAGCTGTATTCTTAGCTATAATATATCAAGGTAGTATTTCCCGTCTGCGTATGGGCCTTATTCATATCAAATTTGCAATAAATACGCTTAGGCTCCAACAATGAATATGGTATATTTCCGTTAAGCTGAACTCGCTTAAGCAGAATTGTAGGGTATGCCGAACAAAATTGAAACGTTTGGTTGGTTTCCCATAGACGTAATGTTCTAAAAAAATTCGCTTAACAGGAATGGCTTCGAGCGTGCACTACGGTTAACCCGTACCCGAACTTTGCATCGCCGCTATTAGCCTGCGCGAAATGGAGAAGCAAAGAGCGACGGCAAGCGAAGGCCGCCAAAGGACGGAGAGAGGAAAAGCGCGCAAACAAACATTTTGCGTTAAGCAAAAAAAAAAAAAAAATGCTGGCGTTCTGTGGCGGAGGGTGGTGCGATGCGAGTAGGCTAAAAACGCCGGCTACGGTTCTTGAGGCAAGAGTCGCCAGTTACCGCCCGTTCGCGTGCCTGTCTCCCACACGACCAATCTCCCGCTCCCGTTGTATGTTTTCTGTCATGCTGCTGTCTCGATATCGACCAATGAGCAAATATGGGCAGGCAACTCGACTTGTGTTCCAAAAATTACTCTTTTTTAAGAACTTGAAGGTTCCGAGGAGTTTCTGAAAAATATTGAAAATACGTCGTGATTCTTGACGTCAAACCGATTTGCCCAGCGGAGACTATCAGATTATAGAATTTATCTGTTTCCCAGCAAGAGGCGTATGAAACATATCGGTAATATTTTTATGGCGAACTAGACAAGCTTTGTAAGTGTTTGTTTTTATTTTAAGCCTGCGTTATGCTTCATGCTGTGTTTCTCTTCAAAAGGCAATTTAGAATACCCGGCATAATATGAAGACTTCATTTAAGTTGAACTTCTGATAGGCCGAACAAATTTGCATGGTCCATTCGTGTTCGTTTCAAAAGGAGTTTACTGTAAAAAGTACAGTCGCCGGTCATATGAGCTCTCCCGGGCGAACGCCGATCGGAGCAGTAAAAATCCCGCACGTGGCGCGTCGAACGTTGCCGCGTTTTGGGAACCGGGCTATTGGGACCAAACCATTCCGTTATCAAAGGGGTGGATGCATAGCTTTTATCGGGATTCCAGCCTTTAGAAGTGTGAATCACAAAACCACGGCCGATTAGAATTGCCGCCTTCGGGTGTTGGCCCCAAGTGTTCGGAGATGATATAACTTCTGATAAACTGGAGCTTGCTTTAGGCGTAGATAAAGCAGCAGTGTTCGATCGATGCTGACAATTGCAAAAACCCTTTGTTTCGTATGATATAAGGCATGACAATAATGATCCCTCAGCAAGCGAGAAGTGGCCGTCCAGGAAGCCATCTGCAAAGTCATCGTGTAGAGGATTACCCTTGGCGAAGTAACACGCTACTGTGCGCAGAACCGTACAGTCTCCTCGATGAAGCGCGTTCATGAAAAGCCGAATCTTTATTCTGCTTCGCCACAAATCTTTTTCTTTTGTTGTCTATAGCATATTCTTATAGATTAAATAAATTATTTCAAAATCGCTTGTCACTGTCTAGTCTAGGTTTAAGAAAAATTGTGAGAAAGGGCTTGTGCATGGGATTACTCTTCGAATAGGAAATATTTAAAATGACTAATTGGTTTTGCAAATAAAAAAGTAGCATTTAACAGGTCAAGGATATTATGCAGTGCAGAATTTCGATAAGCCTTCTCCGTTTACCTACAACCGCAAGCGCGATTGTAATCGGCTGTACTTAAGATTCACGTTTCAAAACGCGGAATGCTATTAAACTTCCTGCGTCCATCCCTTTGATAGCGGAATAATTTAGTCCCAATAGCCCGGCTCCCAGAACGCGACAACGTTCGACGCGCCGCTTGCGGGATTTTTGCTGCTCCGGTCGGCGTTCGGCCGGGGGAGCTCATATGGCCGGCGACTGTACAAAATGGTCGACTAGACTTTTTAAAATATTTTTTGTAGCTTCCACTTGTCATAATAGCATTCAACATACATTTATTAGTGCTACCGGTATGACGCCACAGGCGGTTAGCGCTTGCGTTCCGGTATGCAACCGTTACGCCGTTCGCTATCTTTATATTAAGCCGTTGTTAATTTTTATGCATCTGTATGCCCTGTAGATGGCTACATGGTCAGCATAATTGTGATTCTATGCTTTCTGATATTTTGTTTTGCATTCTTAACCGCTGAAAATCGCTTGTTTGTATGTGACTCAGCGAGGGAACAGATCAGGTTGTGAAATTGTCGGGTCCACGGAGACCCACTTACACAGCAGTGTAGTGGAAGAATACAGCAATAATGCAAACATAAAAAGACAAATTTACGCGCTCATAAAAGGGGTTTTCTGACCCAAAGTAGCACATTACATGTGCAGTATAGCCTCCTTCGCTGTTGCCCCATAAAACCCGCAAACTACATTCTAGCCTCAAGCTGAAAAGCTAACGCCAACCAGCTGTGAAGATGTTTTTTATAGGTAAATTAGAAAACCGAAAACCTAATTGTGTTACAATTTGCGCGCTTACACACAATCAGTGTAAGCAACCGTTCGCGTGCTTACTGCGTTCAATGTATTATATAAATCATGTTCCTACAGTGTTTGCAGCGCAAGGGAATACTGGTTAAATGGAAAGGATATCCAAAGTGGGAATGCACGTTCGAGCCTCGGCGCCACCTGAATGCGGCCTGTCTTAATGAACTGGGGCAGCCAAGGAAGCCATCCCCGGAGCGCCTTCAAGACGCCGCAAACAAGCTACCGTCTGAAGTGCAAAAAATGCTAGCAAACTGCCGTAAGAGCAATGGCCTCATAAGGGTAGAGTTTGACCTCGATATATATCGTTGGGTTTTTCAAAACCAAAAAAAGCTAGCCAATGAGTGGATTTTATGCGAGAGAACGGACTTTGACAGGCTCGACCTGCCAGAAGGGTGGGACAGCAGAGAGGATAAGTTTGGTGAAGCTGTGAGCATCGTTTTCCCCAGTGAGGGTAAAAGGAACTCTGTGTTGCCAGAAATCTTCCAGAAAATTTGGGCTCGGCTTTCCTCTGGAGAGATTGCATGTGTACTTTATGACACAGGGACAAAAAACAGAATAAAGATGGCAGGTCGTGACTGTGAACCTTCAGTTGAGTTAAAAGAAAATACTCTCACATTAACTTTGAGCAATCAAAGCGTTCTTGAAATAGACGATGAAAAGCATCTTTTAACGCAGTTTCATGCGAGGAAGATTGAAGAAAAGCTACCCCACATGCTGGACGTAGGTGCCCGCCAACGCTAAAACGCCGCTAAAACAGAGATGTGATCTCCTCGAAAAAGAGAAGGCGGCCCTGCAATCTACCCTAGAAGTTCACGAGGGAACATTCAACTATGAAAAAAAAATGGGCGAGGGATGTAAAAAAACCGACTGCAGGAAGCTGATAGCTGCCGGAGCCAGTATTGATGACGCAGTGAATGACTTGTTAAGCAGTTTCAGGTTGAACCTTCACGATATCTTTGTAAGTGATCTGAAGGGCTCACTTCACAAGATTACATATCTCAATGAAGGACGCGTGTCTGTCCAACACGCAGCAAATCGGTTATATGGTGGTTGTGGTAAGATTTCCTACAGTGACCTGGATCCCTCAGACCAGCAGATGGTACGCGATATAGCAGTGCTTCTAGACGAGCACGCAGTTAGCAACACATTTTAGCAGCAGCTGTGTAGAACAGTAAAATACTTACCTTCGGTAAAACTTCTCGACAGCTACCGAGAAACACTTACCATCCACATAGAGGTTTTTAAAACTCCAGGAAATGCCAAAGATGCGCAAGTCTCGTTTATGAGAGACTTGGAAACCGCAATTAAAGAAATTGCGGTTTCCAAGTTTCCAAGCGAAAAGAAAACGGTTACGGATATAAGTGCCCAGCATCTTGTAAACAAGATAGAAGGAGACGGCTGCAAGGTCAGCAAGAAAACGTTCTGGACGACACTTTCTTTTGTTGTCATTCGCTCCGACAAGCAACTGCAGAGCCTTAGGTGGCATCGCTTGCTCGCAGTAGTCGAAACGCACGAGTGTTATTTTGCCATAAGGGAGTCATTCCGATCACTAATAAGTGGAATCAATGACATGATTAAGAAAGAAAATATTATTTTGGAGGGCGTCACTTCAAGAGTGAAGATGTGTCTAGGCGCTGACCTGAAGTTTATTTTGTTAGCGCTTGGCTTGCAGTCAGCCTCTTCGAACTTCCCCTGCCCGTTTTGCATCCCTGATGCAAATGAGCGAACAAACATTGACTTGGAAATCACCCATTTCAATGCTAGGACTGCTAGGACTCGCGACAACATGAAGTCGGATTGCGATGAGCTTAAACACGGAGTTCAGTTCTCACCTCTTTTTGATATTGAACCCTCCGCTGTCGTCCCCGATACATTGCATATGACAATAAGAATTTGCCATCGTCTTTTAGATGCATTAGTAATCGAACTTGATGACCTTGATTGCCAGGCCAAAGTCCAAAACCCGACCTCAAAAAACGAGCACATGGCTAAATTTATAGCACTAATTAACAGTCTCGGGGTGAGGTTCGATGTCTGGGAAGACGATAAGAAGGGGCATGCTTTCACTACACTAACGGGAGACGAATGAAGTTGCTCCTGCGAAGTATTCCCGCAAAAGCAAATGGGTTACTGCACTCAGATACTGAATCTGCAGTCCTTTCGCTCTGGAGCATCTTTTGTGATGTTATGACCCACTTTGAGAAAAACGCAACAGCAGAAAGGGTTGACCAGAAAACACAGCAATTTCTCAACACGTTCCTGGATTTGGGCCATACATCCCGAAAAGGCCACGGAAAAAGCCGCATTACGCATTACATACATATACTTACTCATCACGCCTCCATAAAACATGAGCAGTTTAGGTGTCTTGGGTGGTATTCAAGTCAAGGGCTAGAAAAAAAAACGACGTTTTAAAAACCATACACCACGGAAAAAGCAACAAATGGAACGCAGCAGGTGATGCTTTGAAACTAGCGAAAAGGTTTGAGGCTATGCAAAAGGCGGGGAGCGTTCGCAGCTACATAAAGCGCGACGACGAGTATTGTAAGTCAGGAGGGATACAGGACAGCAGGAGAAAACGACAGCGTTCAGCTATGAAACTGCCGACTGCAAGCCCGGTTGTTGATATTGAGTCCATGAGTGCAGGAGAACTGCGGACAGAATTGCGATCTCTTGGAGTAACAACCAGAGTAAAATGTGCAAAAAAAAACAAAAAAAACTACGCACCATGTTGGCCAGCTCCGCTAAAGATTAATACAGCAACTTTGCTCTGCCTTATGGATTCTTGAGTTAAGGCTCCATAGCCCTGAACACCCCAAGATTCTGAAGTACAGTTATTTTTATGTACTGTTTACAGTTACGTAGACCGTGCGTCTCATATCTTGGCTATGTATGTTTACCGCAGAACACGGCGTAAGTTACGTCAGCTTTGATCTTCGCATATGATGATTTACTGATATTTGATCCAACATTTGCAAGTTTTCACGTCAGCAATTTAGTGCCATGCTACTATGCAGAGAGTAGTATGCACACGGCATGAAAACCTCTTTTGTCAAGTTTGTAAATATGTGAATATATTAAACTTCAAGCTTTTAGTGAGTCTA
>NW_024610340.1:0-56143 GCF_016920785.2 Ixodes scapularis | reverse complement strand
ATTCGACGCATCCGCCAAGGCGCGGAGTTGCGCGGAGGGGAGAGCGGAGCAACAAGTTGAAGCAACCTAATGGCGCCCGCACCACGTGATTCCAAGATGGCAGCGCCATCTTGGAATCACGTGGTGCGGGCGCCATAGCCTGACCTTGAAAAGGTCAGGCTATGCTTTGACGTAAGTCCTGCGGCAATCCGCTTGCGCCCGTTTTATTTATTTATTTATTTTTTTTTTTTTTTTTTTTGATGGGCGGGGAAAGCTTTTTTGCCAAATTTCGCTCGTGTTTTCCACGAGGGCATTGAGTATGCTCATCACGTAAGTCGTGACAGCCACTCACAGGCTCTGTTGGCTGTCGGTGAATTGCTCAAGGCCTCCGCTGCTCTTCAGCCCCCGAAAACGGGAAAAGGAAGGGCTGTGTTTGAAATCTTACCCAAATAGATCCAAGCTACTCCGGCGGTCGCGTCACGTGATAACACAGATAGAGTGACGCTGCACGCGGGTAGGTTTTCGAACCCAAAGGTGCAAAACACCCTGGAGCAACGTCGAGTGAATTTTGAAACACGGCCAAGGATACTCGGGCTCGGCAGAACGGATATGGACAGCATTGGCGGTGGCGTGTGACGTCAAGTAAAACAAGCACCGAGGTTACCGAAGAGCGGAGGAAGCGAGGAGGAAAATCGTGATGTTTGCTTGGTTGTGTTCAAACAGACATCTTAGTGTCGGACGCTTCAACTTCCACGATTTTGTGTGGAGTCGTGCCGCCTCACGATTTCTGAAGTATCCGGTTTGGACAGGGCTTTCCCGCGACACGTCCTTCGGTGACGATCCTTGTTTGGGCAAACCCGAGTCACATGACTCGTAAAGGGCTGTCCAAAGAGGTCACTTGAAGCACGCGTGAAGCGACACTTCGCCGTATGAAGTGCGGCGACCCGCTTCCATCCCGTCTTCTTCGCCAGGGGAATGCTTCCCTTGTCTACTTCACGGAGCCTGCTTTTAACGTGGGTCCGGACAGCCACTCACACTTTCTGTTCACTGTCGGGCAGACCTGTACGTAGTTCAACTACTCTACTCAAGTTACTGTAGTTTAACTACTTTTCTGAGTAGTTTAGTAACTTTCAATTACATTTTTATTTCGGTAATTAGTAGTTTACTTTAATTACTTTTTCCGGGTAACTTCTACTCAAATTACAAATTACTTTTGAATTTTAGTGGTTGTTTTGCCTTTCAACAAACATTCCTGCACAAAAGATATAAGATACTGGAAGAAGAGCTGATATTTGCAAAAAGGGTGAAGCACGGGGCTTAGGAAAGGGGGGAAGGGGGGGAGGAACTGAATTGGAGAGTTTGAAACCCCGCAAAATCCCTTCCCCCCCCCCCCCCCCCCCCCCCCTCTGCAACAACACTGCTACGAAGTGCGCGAAGCAAACAGGCACGGCGCAAGAGAGGCCGAGTAACTGCGGGATTAGCGCCGAAGGCTGGCGTTTCTTTGTGTCCTGAAGCTCAAGGAGACTTGACGCATTTGAAGAGAGGCTGGTCCCCGCTTCTCCCCAACGTAGAAACTCTCGCCCACTACAAAAGGTGCACACAGTGCATCCTCACTCAAAGGAGACAACAAAATGCAGCACCTGCTCGGACGCTCATCTGGTGCTTCCGTAGTTTGTGCTGTACTCTATAGAATCGCGCGCTAAAGGGCAACGTAAAGGGGATCTTCTTGCGTAGCCTTTCCTCCTAAAACATAGAATATGTAGATCTTCAAAGATTTGAAAATTGTTCCAGAAATCTTAGTAATTCCACCAACATTTTTATATAAAAAATAAATAAACAAGCAGTGTTGGGAGGTAGTTTAAGTACATGGTACTTAAAGTACTAGTGTTTAGAAAACTTGGACTTTACTCGAAGTACATTCTCTGGGCATGTACTTGTACTTTACAAGGCAAGTAAAGCTCCCGACTTCAATGTACAATTCCCGAATCTGAAAAAAAAAATGGCGTATCGTCGTGTGAAAACGCGCTCTTTCAAGACGTCATCTGGTCATTTCTTTGAGTGAAGTAATGGCGGCTATAAGACCGACACAAATAAGTGGCTTATAAGTTGGTTGTGTCAAATTGCTCGTGAGGGAGAGTAAAACAACTACTCTATGGCGACTTGACTTTATACAATATTTGCTGCCATTTCCGTAAAAAACTGATGCATCTCCGATTACCTCTGGAGCAGTCCGTACCAGTTAAACAAACACTGCGTAGGGAATGAAAGGGCATCATGAAAGATTCTGTTAAAAGTACTGGTACTTTACCTTAAAATATATTGTATTTATAGTACGTTACTTCAAGTGCATTGCACCCGGTGTACTTGCTGTTTTACTTGAAGTACATAACATCTAACTTACTTTGTACTTTCCTTCAAGTACTTCTTAGATGTACTTTATGCAACACTGTATACAAGAAAACACTGTATAAAAATCAAGCGCACGCAGTGATAAACCTCAAAGTAGAAGTGACAGATTTGCAGTACATCATTTACCAAACAAACAAGAAAGTACTAAACAATTAAGCGTGCACAGAAACAGAACCAGCTATTAAAGCGTTTCTTTTAAAAAAACATCAACAAAAAAACAATCCGATTCACATTTGGCTAGGACAATTTCGCTAACGGATCAAATCCTATGTACTTTCTTTTTACCAGAACAAAAACATTTAAAAGTAACTTCAAAGTAACTTCAAAAGTAATATGCTACTTTTTTACGGTAATTAGTAATTTCCTCAATTACTTTACATTTTAGTAATTTCTACTCTACTCAAATTACTTTTGAGGTCTCTACTCAGTAACTTAACTTAATTACTTTTTTTCAGTAACTTGTACATGTCTGCTGTCGGGCAATCGCTCAACGCCTCCGCCGCTGTTCAAGTCCCGAAAGTGGGAAAGGGAAGGATACGAGGACGTGGCAGAGCAGATGGAAAGGCAAAGCACACCATTGGCAGGTGGCGTCAAGTCTGACAAGCACCGACGTCGCTCACAGAAAAGCAGAGGAGGCGAGGAGGAAAGACGTGGCATTTGCCTGGTGAATGTTTTAAACAGAAGACTTGTTTGCCAGACTTCAACTTTCACTTCATATGGCCGAGAAGTGTCGCTTCACGTGTTCTAAATTGTATCCTGTTTGGACACGCAATTGGAGCGGACGCGCCCGTACCTGTCTTAATCCGTTAGTATTAATGCCCTGGTACATGCGCTGACCTTGGCGTAGTTTGGACTAAACAACGTTCTCAACGTTGCGAGGTACTCTGAAAAAAGGGTACTTCATCCCTTGAAGGAGGAACTCACATGTATCATATATTGCTCGATAAAGTTAGGAAATTTCCTCCTACAAAACGGGGAAGAAATTCCCTCCCCTAAGAAGGGAGGAAAATTGCCACCTTTTTCCGCCCAATGGAGGAAACATTCTCCCCTCGTGTATAATATAGCTTCCACCAGATGGCACTCAAACGAAATGTTGGTAAAGCGTTAATTTGTTTTTCAATGTTCCCCCGACTTTTAACCCTACATGGTAAATTCACATACATCACTGAACACACAGAATACACGAAACACAAGCAGAATTCCCCACAACAGCAAGAACCCCACCTCTCTCTACGTACGCTAAGTTCGCACTATCTCGATATATCTTGGTAACTTGGTAATCTTTGGTATCGCTGAGAACGAAGACGAAACAAAAACAAAGATTTAAAAGGGAAAGCAGTCACAGATGTTTTCCGAAACCGCCTTGGAGTTACTTGGAGTCGATCGCACGAATGCACAGAATTGGACGGAAGCAACCCAACAAAATTCGGCCAGTAATCATGAACTTTGCAGACTTCAATGAAAATATAGAAATCTTTCGCAACTGCAAGAAATTGAAGGGTTCAAGAATATCTATTTCAGACGACTTTTCACGGACCACGATAACCAGACGAAAGATGCTTTGGGGAAGTGCGAGAGCAGAGAGGGATGATGGCTCGCGGGTAAAGCTCGTTGGTGATAAGATTAAGATAAACGGGGATTTCTATTCGTGGAATGACGAGGATGACTGCCGCGTCAAACTGAAAAGGAATAGATTCGATAATAATGAAGGGTGACTCGCTGAAAAAAAGAATGCGGAATTACGTGTCATAAGTTTAAACGCGCGCAGTTTAGCTAATAAAGTTATTGAACTCGAGCAGGTACTAATAATGCTTTATAACCCCAATATTGTCGTAGAAACAGAAACGTGGTTACACCCAGAAATAGGTGATGGGGACTTACTGCCTCTTCTTACCATCTTATACTTACTGTATAAGATGGTAAAAAATGATAGAAAAACGAGGGGAGGAGGCGTAGCATTGATTCTTAAAAATTATATCGACTATGTAGTAATGCAGTGGTTCTCAAATGGGGTTCCGTGGACCCTTTGGGGTCCGCGAAGGCTTTTTATGGGTCCGCGAAGCCTCGCCTCATCAGTCAAGTCCGGCAATAAAGATTGTATTTTTTCAGGTCGAGAAGAAATGTTTGTCTTCGGGCGAGTTTCCTCGTGTGTATGCCACTAAGAGAGTTCTACTTCACACTATCCCATAGTCATATCAATTTATTAAATCATTATCATAATTAACCTATACTTTCCCCTTCCCCTCACCACGAAGGGGGTCCTCCATCATCTCCGCCGATCCACAATGGGTCCGCGAAACATCGATGGTTGAGAACCACTGTAAGTAATGAATGACATTCAGGAAGTTGAATGTATTTGGTGTAAAATGAACTTTTATAATACACAGTACGTCGTCTGCGCATTTTATAGGCCTCCGGATGCTCCTAATTCAGTCTTGGAAGCACTACACGATTACCTTAGTACAAACATTAGACTCGGAACCAGACTAATTATTGCTGGGGATTTTAACTTGCTTGGAATTAATTGGCATAAGCTTGATGCAGGACACGTAGATGTGAATAATAGCGAACTTCTTCTCGATATTGCATTTAACAATTGTCTGACGCAAGTTGTTACGGGTTTCATTCGTGAAGTTGGAAACAGCTGCTCGTTGTTAGGTTTAATATCTGTAAGTAGTCATTTGCTAGAGTATGAAGTGTCTGTTTACGAGGGTATCTCTGATCATAAGTTAGTTTGTTCATGTTTCAAAATTGCTCAAATCTGCAAAAAAACAAAGTGTTCTTTCCAAGTGCCTAATTTTTCTAAAGCGAGCGCCGAAAGTGTGCTAGATTACCTCTATCTATCATTTTCTTGGTTTTCAACTTTCGATAGTACAAGTGACGTGGATTTTTTTATGGGCTGAACTTAAACTCATCGTTGCCTATTGCTTATAACATTTTATACCTAACGGAAGATATCAATAAATAAAAAAACTAATCCGTGGGTAACCAGAGAGATCGTACAACTCAAACGTAAAATAAAATGCAAATGTCGTAAAAGAAAGGAAAACGAGGAAGAGTTCCTAGAGCTTTTATGACTTTTAAAGCAAAAGCTGTGTTCAGCAAAGGGACATTATTTTTCTGAAACCCTACCAAATTTTATGAGAAATTCACCCGACAAATTTTGGCGTCGCTTAAAACCTCAGAAAGAACGATTAGAATATATCATTGAAAACACTGAAATTGTGACCGATCCAAAAGATATCGCCGATAAGTTTAATAACTTTTTCTATAGTGTGTCTGTTAATACAGAGGGTGTTGTAGAGGACTTGAGCTTCAATGCGACAAGTAGTTGTATGGGGGATATAATAATAACTGAAGTGGGAGTCTTTTCATTACTATTGAACTTAGACGTAAAGAAGTCAACCGGGCCAGACAAAATACCAAACGAGTTTTTTTAAAAAGATATGCAGAATGAGTTTCAAAATAGCTTACCGTTATTTTTCAAACATCATTAAAACAACACCATGTACCACCCGATTGGCTCAGTGCGGGGGTCGTACCAAATCTTAAAAAAGGAAGTAAGCATAATATTAAAAACTACCGCCCCGTATATTTAACGTGCATAGTATGCAAAATATTTGAGCATATTATTTCCAGACTTGTACGTAGTTCAACCACTCTACTCAAGTTACTGTAGTTTAACTACTTTTCTGAGTAGTTTAGTAACTTTCAATTCCCTTTTTATTTCGGTAATTAGTAGTTTCCGTTAATTACTTTTTTGAGTAATTTCTATTCAAGTTACAAATTACTTTCGAATTTTAGTGGTTGTTTTGCCTATCAACAAACATTCCTGCACAAAGAAGGTAAGATGTTGGAAGATCAGCTGATATTTGCAAAGAGGGGAACCATGTGGCGTAGGAAAGGGGAGAGAAAATGGTTTGGGGAGTCCGAAACCCTCCCAAGACTTTTACAAGCCAAGCCCTCCCCCCCCCCTCCCCCCCCTTTCCCCTGCAACAACACTGCTACGAGGCGCGGGGAGCGACGAGACACGACTCAAGAGAGGCCCAGTAACTGCGGGATCAGAGCCGATGACTGGCGTTTCTCTGTAACCCGAAGCTCAAGGAGACTTGACCCACTTAAAGAAAGGGCTGGTTACCGCTTCTCCTAAACGTAGAAACTCTCGCCCACTACAGGAAATGCACACACTGTATCCTCACTCAAAGGAGGCAACAAAATGCAGCGCCTGCTCTGAAACTCATCTGGTGCTCCCGTAGTTTCTGCTGTACTCGAAGAATCGCGTGCTAAAGGGCTACACAAAGATTACCTTATTGCGTTGCCTTTTCTCCCAAACTCTAAATATGCTGATCTTCAAAAATTCAAACCTTGTTTGAGAAGACTGTAGTGATTCCCCCAACGTTTTTATATTTTAAAATAATAAACAAGCAGTGTTGGGAAGTACTCTATGTACATGGTATTTAAAGTACTACTATTTAGAAGAATTGTTCTTTACTTGAAGTAAATTCTCTGAACATGTACTTATATTTTGCGAGGAAACTAAACTCCCGACTTCAATGTACATTCCCCAAATATGAAAAAAAAGAAAAACAATGGCGGTATCGTCGTGTGAAAACGCATTCTTTCGAGACGTCATCTGGTCATTTCTCTGAGTGAAGTAATGACGGCTATAGCACCGATCCAAATAAGTGCCGTATAAGATACTTTTTTTGGATAGTTCGTTAGCGAGAGTAAAACAACTACTTTGCGGCGACTTGACATTATACAATATTTGCTGCCATTTTCGTAAAGAACTGATACACCTCCATTACCCCTGGAGCAATGCATGCCTGTTAAAACAAACACTGTATAGAGAATTAAAGGGCATCATGAAAGATTGTGTTAAAAGTGCTTGTACTTTACCTTGAAATATATCATATTTTTATACGCTACTTCAAGTACATCGCACCCGGTGTACTTACTACTTTACTTGAAGTACAGAATCTCTCATTTATATCGTACTTCAAGTACTTTTTAGATGTACTTTATGCGACACTGTAAACAAGCAGACACTGTCTAAAAAATCAAGCTCAGACAGTCCTTAACCTCAATGTAGAAATAACACAATCGCAGTACATCAATGACCAAACAAACAAGAAGTACAAAACAATTAGGCACGCAGAAGCAGAACCAGCTATTAAAGAATTTCTGTGAAAAAAACAAGCCGATTCATATTTGGCTAGCTCGATTTCGCTAACGGATCAAAACCTCTGTACTTTCTTTTTACCATAAAAAACATATAAGAGCAACTTCAAAGTAACTTCAAAAGTAATGCGCTACTTTTTTACAGTAATTAGTGATTTACTCAATTACTTTCTATTTGAGTAATTTCTACTCTACTCAAACTACTTTTGACGTCAATACTCAGTAACTTAACTTAATTACTTTTTTTGAGTAAACTTGTACATGTCTGATTATTTCTAAAGCATTATACAAGTATTTTGAATCCTCCAACATTTTCCATTCTAACCATCCTGGGTTTCGCCGGCAACGATCGACGGTCACGCAACTCATAAAAAACACTTGACGATTTTGCCGCTCCCTCTAATGAGCGAGGACAAATTGGTGCGATATGTCTTGACCTATCTAAGGCGTTTGATAGAGTACCACACACTAAACTACTTCATAAACTGTTTTTTTTTTTTTTTTTTGCATGGTGTAAATAATAGCGGGCGGTATTTATCTAATCGGGTGAAGTATGTAGAGGTTAACGGTGACTGTTCAATAGTATTTCAAGTGCCCTGGGGCGTCCCCCAGGGGTCAGTACTCGGGCCAGTATTATTTTTAATTTACATTATTGATATCGAGGCGGAAATAAACCAAGCAGTTACTGTGCGGCTATTTCCGGATGATTGTCTGGTATATTCAAAAATCAGTGCATCCGTTAGGTTTATTCAGGATTGGTGCTCAAAATGGAAGTTGAAAATTAATACACAAAAAACAGTGTTTGCACGAATAACTAACAAAACTAAGAATGGTATTTATTTTACTTACGAGCTTGATGGGAGTCCTTTGGTTGAAGCTGAATACTTGGGGGTAACACTTTCTAATGTCTTTAGTTGGAGTAAGCGCATAAATGAAATATGTCACAAAGCAATGAAAAAGCTTTGGTTTTTAAGACGAAATCTGAACGGTGCTCCGCCTAAAGGGAAGTTAATGGCCGACACAACTTATATTAGGGCTACCTTGGAGTACGCTGCATCAGTATGGAACCCCCATAGAAAAAATCAAATAGGTGAACTTGAAAAAGTTCAGAGGAAGGCGATGCGACTTATTCCATCCAAATACAAGCGACTTGATTCTGTCACAGATATGCTGAACAACCTCTATCTCCCCTTACTTTCCGTCCGTCAAAAAATTGCTCGACTGAAGTTTTCTTTATGTTTTCTCATCACCTGTATAATATTAACCTGGATTCTAGATTAACACATCGCGCATCGAGAGAACTCAGATACGTTAGCACTAATCAGTTTGAAGTGCCCAAATGTAATATTGCCACGCGCGTCCGCGAGCAAGCGCGTGCGTGGCCGAATGGTTACCGCGCTTGAATGTCGCGCGGAAGGTGTAGGTTCGATTCCAGTCAGGGGGACTGTCCCTTTATTGATTCTTACAACCCTTCTCGTAAGTTCGAAAACAATATCATTTGATTGAGTTCCGAATGTTTTGCGCACCGAAAGTTGTACGCCGAATGATCCAGAGACCCGCGGGGGCGAAACTCAGTCTCCCCCCCCCCCCCCCCCCTCCCCCAGCTGTTACGCCAACCTCGACGCCTGCGACGCTCTATTGTTATCTTCTGTTCCTTTTTTGTTTAGGGGACAACTTCGCCACATTATACGTTTATTTCTTCCTTTATTGTTCTTTTGGTCACCACCCGTGACAATATTGACGCTTATAACTTTTCTTTGTTCCCTAAAACTGTAAAAGACTGGAATAATCTCCCACAAGATACTTCATCAGTGGACTGTTTAGATGAATTTGAAAATTTGAGAGCGCCCTTTTGAATATGTGCGATTTGGACTGAAAAACAGTAGTTCTAATATTTTTGCTAAGCAGTAGATTTCGAGTGCTGAGAATTCATTTTGTTCAGTGCTAGATAATATGTTGAATGTTTGTGCTATTTCATCCTCTTTATTTTAAATAGATGTTACTGATTGTGTACTGTATAGTAGTCCTGATGTTGTATGTTTGAGTGTTCTTCTATAGCTCACACCTGTTGAAGCCCCGTGCTTCGGGTGAACAGTATTCACAGAGAATATGGCAGTTTTATTTTTGAATCCGACTTGGCCGGTGAGTGCTATTATTTGTCGCATAAACACGGAGAGGCGAAGCAAATATTACTCGTACTTGATACATCATTTGAATTCACTCTTTTAATAGCCGCCATCTCTTGATTCAACACCCTGATCAAAGTAATTGTAGAACAATAGGTTAATTAAATAAAAATTAATAATAATATTTTTATTAAGTTCGAAGTCATGTTGACAATGCAGTGTTGGAATGCGGTACAATGGTGCTGAATATTGCAACCGAGCTATCGCTTGACTGGAGTGTTCAGTGCCAGTGTAATCTATTTTCAGTTTTGGTGGGGTAGCAAATAATTTTATTGTTGCGCAAGTATTTCAATTATTTTTCCAAACAAACAATATTACTCGTTTTAATAAGACTCGTTGCAACAGCAGAGAATATATCTTGGACCATGCTTTGTCATCCGTATTAGAGAAATTTAATATTGTTTTGATTTTCTAACCTGGAGCGTTTTTCCTGTAAAAAGTAAAGGCCCGTGCACACCGGCGATGTAAGCTGTCGCGCGATGCGACTAGATCACATCGCAAAAAAATTAGATGGTCACACTGGCGTGCTCGATAAGCGAGTCCAACGCCTTCGTTGGTGAGTCGTTTCTCGAAAACTCTTTCTCCGATCGCCGTTTATTGGCTCAGCCGCTCCGCGACTAGATCGCATCGCAAAAAGTCGGGTCAGCAAGCGACTGCTCAAATCGCGTAATTTTTTTGCTTGCGATGGTCACTTTTGCGTTGAAAGTAATCGCCCGACTAGATCGCATCGCCGGTGTGAACGCTAAGGACCCACAAACCATGACTTTGGTATCGCAGCAGACAACTAAAATGAAACTGTCTTTGGTGATGTAATGCAACCGCTTGAAAACATCACGTTGCCCAGTCTTGGGTGGTAACGCGTTACTGTAATTTCGTTACTTTTTTTGGTAACTTGTAACTGTAACGAGTTACTTTTTTTAAAATGCAACTTGTAACTGTAGTTCTATTACTTTTTTCTGAGGTAACGGTGAAAGTGACGACGTTACTTTTGTCGTTACTTTCCATTGTTTTATGAATAATATATCACTGAACGAGTACAAGTTAGATTTTTCTTGCACTTTTCAAATCGTCTATTCCGACACTTCGAGTGTCAAGTTGGCCTCGCACAAACTTGTGAATACGTTTTTTCTCACGAGTCACGACCCCAATATTGCCACGGGAAGAATTCATAAAGAAAATTCTCGTTATCTTTAAAGGGGCCCTCCAACAGTATTTGAGCGTCTACTTTTTTTTGCGGTTTCTACACGCTAGTGGTCCCGGAAACCCAGTGGACAACGAAAGAGTTTGAAAATATTAGCGCATCATATTTTAATTTGACAACTAGGAAACACCTCCTCCGACGGTGGCGTCGCGAGGTGCCGAATGCGCGCGAATAACGGTGCTCCCTTTCACTATACGTCACATTCACTGGGTTTCGTGATTGGCGAGAGCCGTCCCAGGAAGTTTGAAGCGAAATAAAGTATATCACACGTTAACCGTCATTATTTCTCTAAAAAGTCGTTTTTATAGAGCTAATAAAGTTGCAAATTAAAGTTCAAATGGGCGAAAACAACGCCTCGTCGCTCATGCGCGCCTCCCAGCGGCGTCCGCAACGTACCGCCGCGAGCAGACGACAAGTGATCCGTCCAGTGCAGACAACGCGCATCGTATTTTCGCTTGTGCGCCCGGTCAACTAAAAGCAGTAAGAGGAGCCAGGGGAACCCTTATTTTCTTTTAGTACTGTGAAAGACTCTTCACTGTTCGAGTGAAGTGCGGCGACGGGACGGTGCAAACGACTAACCGTAATGAACCTATGGTGAAACGATCACTTTAGGTTGTCGGCTCCGATGAAGTGTCTCGTGCGCGGTTGCACCCGCACGCACCGGGATGCGGGTGTTTCCTTTCACCGTCTACCTGGCAAGGATCCAGTGCGAAGTCGCTGGCTGGAAGCCCTTCGACTGCGCGCTAACTCGAAGGTACTGCATCAGCTTGATCGTGTGTGTTCCGAGCACTTCTCCGCGCAGTCCTTCACGTCGTGGAAGGTTTCGAAGAATCTGGGGTTCGAGAGAAAGAAGAAACGCCTCGACGAGGGCTCAGTTCCGACCCTTCAACTGGATCTCACACCAGCACCAGCGTGCAAAAGGCGCAGACTGGTGAGCAATTCTGTGATATATATTTTTTGTTCTTTTGTTTTAGTTATAATTGTGACTCACACGATGGCTCCTATCGCGCCCGTGAACATGCGTAATGCGAAATTGTGGCAGATCTCGTCCGCTGGTTTCCCCAAGCATCAAGTTCACATCTGTCAGAAGCCTTCCCTTGCACAGAAGTTTCCGAAGCCAAAAGGCAGCCGGGCGCCCGGCAAGGGGACCGATTGCAGAGCCTCTTGATGCGTGTTCAAGTTTCAAACGCTCGAGCGAGTAGGAGGGAAAACAGCCACCGATCAGAAAGAAGAGAGCTCGGATTAGAGGGGGAGGGAGGGAGGGGGGGGGGGGGGGGGGGGGTGACGTCCACGGTGCAACAATTTCAAATTTCTTATAAAAACTCATTTGCATACATTTTTTTTTTTTTTTTTTTTGGTTCTCGGTTTTGAGTAGTGCGATAGTAAAAATAGAGAAGTATGCATTATGTGCCAGCTTGACTGCACGAATCGCTTGACTTCCTCACAAAGTGTTGTTCAATTAAATTAATCATAAAACGCGATTAAAAAAAGGCGGCAGTTTTGGCATTGTCTCTTTTTGCTACCTAATTAATTAACTTGTATTAATTCTGCATGCCCACATTACATTTCAACAGTGATTCAAATTGTCAATTTTTTTTTTTCTCAGGATGATTCAGAGACGCCATCTGAGTGTGGGAAGCACAATGAAGCAGACAACCTCTGCGAAGACCCTATTGTAAGTCCGAGCTAGAGCTCCTATTAGTAAATCGAATGTGTGACGAGGTTTAGCGTGCTACCACACCATGCCAGGTACAATATGAAAAATGAAACTTTGCAGGTGGTGTCAAAAGAGGACATGGCAGCCAGTATAATCGAGGTTGTGCCTGCTGAACAGAAAGCACCTGAAACTCAAGACTGTTCTGTGAGTTTCTTGGCAGTGGGTGGGCGGTGTGGAATGAGGATGGGGGTTAGAATGCGAATGGAGGGGTAAATAATCAAAGGATATGATTGAGAATGGATGTGCAAGCACACAAGGATTGCTTAGAAAGTAACACCCCAACATTTTTGTGTCAAACAATAGTTATTGAAAATAAATGAAATTTATAGGGTTTACTAGATATTTCTCTACGCATAACATTTATCTAAATAATCTACTCATCCTTTCACTACTTGACATCGGTAAGAAACAAGTGCACCCCAGCCGTATCACTCTATGCAATGTGCATGCGACGGCAATCTGTATGTGTATAGTTCTGGCGTCCTGGAAGTATGTCTTCCTCATAATGCATTTTACATCAAAACATAAGATCCAGTTCACGTAAATAATCTCACAAATGGGCTCAGTATGTCACCATAACTGCGGACACTAAAGCAGAGAATATGATGCCGAATTGCACAGCGTCGGGGTGAGTGTGTGGTTAAAGCGGCGGCCAGAGATGAATGTCTGATCAAAGCAGTCCAAGTTGCGGCCGCATGAACCACAGCTAAAATTAAGAGTATGAGGGTGGTGGCCAAGGAGAATAAGAAAACCGAGCACACCGAGAATACAGCACGGCCGCCACCATGTTTTGTGGGGAATTTATGAGCCATCCACTTCTGTAAACAGCTGTGGTTTGTGAAACGACAGTTCACTATGTGGCTTTAGCTTCTTAATTTCTAAAGAATTCAATGTTTCATGCCACCCTCGGGGAGCGAGAAAGGGCTTTTAGTCACTATCTTTATTTTAGGACAAGAAAAAGAAAAGTGTGGGTCATAACTTTCCGAGCAACTTTTGTTTAGAAGTTCCAGTGCCATGCACATGCCCTTATTTTGCAACCTGTTTACAAAAACGTCTGGAAATTTATGCAAGTACACAAGGTCTTTGTGAGTCAGGCAGGTGTAAGGCTAAGCACCAACTATGAGCTTGAAAATCAAAGAAACATCACTGTGAACACATTTTCGGCCATTTTGCAGGAACTTCAGCTCGCAACTGAAGATCATGGGTATTCCATCAGAAGTGCCACGTCTGCCGACCACACCTACAGCATTGAAGTTCAGTACGAAAACAAAGGTAAGGACATGCAAGATTTCATCCTAGTTGAGATGCACTCAAGCTCATTCATGTATTCAGTCCGTCATACAGCCTGTATCTCGTGGCATGTACCGTGTGCAGTTTTTAATTTTTGTAGAAAACAAGCTCTAATGAGACATTTTAATATTTTCAGTGTTCCAATTAGCATTTCCATGACACTGTGAGGACAGGGCTTTATCACACCTTTTTTGCTTCAATAAGCACGGTATATGTCAAGGGTGGCCAGGCTGACCCGGCATAAGAGCCGCAAACAAATCCATGAGACTTCCAATAGCCGCGGGGGAGGGGAACTTTTGTTCAGAGCAATAAAACTCGAAGTACTTTGGATCTAGCCTGGTCAAAAGCAGTTCAACTGTACGTAAGGTGGTAGTAACACAAGACTACCAAACCGCCACCTGTCTTTCGATTTAAAACGCGGTTCATTTCTCCTTTTGGGGAAGTCCTCGTGCGACCGGGAGCAAGGCAAGGAAAGGGGAGAGGGTAAGGGAAGGAGCTGCAAGCCGCACTTTAACACGCAAAGAGCCGCATGCGGCTCGCGAGCCGCAGGTTGGCCACCCCTGCTATATGTCATGCTCTTTTTGTGGTTGTGCGGTGGCGATGCTTAATAAATGGTAACAAAAGGAATTAGGGCTATGTTGCACTATGATACGTTAGTCTGAATGAAGGGGCGATCCATTTAATTTTTTCGGGAAGGGAAATGAGAGAGGGACAGGTGAGAAGGAGAGTGTGTTCTAGAGCCGTGATGCTAGACCAGCAAGGGACAGGAAATCAGAAAGTGCTTGTTGTACCTCAGTTCTTGCTAATGACCCCATAGAGAACAGGAATTAGCTGTAGGAAGGTGAAAGGGTGGCTTTGGGAGACCTTTCACAATTCAATCCAAGTTCACTTTATCTGCAAGTCCTGTAAACCGAGCAGTGTGGCATAGTAGGACCTGAAAAGCTAATTTGGTTATCAGAGAATATCGATAAAATATGTTGGGGAATTCTTTTTGATTTGGTTATATACAGTAAATGAAGTAGTAGCAACTGTTAAGAACTCATGTGCAATTATTCTAGATATTTCGACAAAGCAACATATCGTAAAGCACCGAGTAATGTAACGGAAAATCTCCACGGCTACGACAGCCACCGGATGCATCATAGATTCTCATAGGCCAAGTGAAAAGCCACCATGTGCCGAAAATTCTGAACAAGCCAGGGGAGCAACCACAGTACATTGTACCGATAACATTCCAGGCACACAGGTGAACTTGTCCGCCAAGCAGTCGAAGGAGACGCAGACAGACCCATGGGAGTCTCCAGCTGTTCTTCCGTGTACAAGTGCTGCTCCAGCCATCATGAAGCAAGTGCCTCCATCACCAGCAGTTGAGACACCAGCGTGCCAGCCTACAACTGTTTTTCTGCGCAGGGATCCTGCTCCAGTTGCTATGAAGCAAGTGCCTGTGCCAGCAGCAGTTGAGATGCCAGCATGCGAGGACTTCGCCACAGAGCAGGTTGCCCCATCGTACCGGCCGACAAGCCAGCCATTTCTGGAGGCCGACCTCTCTTTCGAAAGACCAGGCATGTGCTCAAGCCCTATTCCAGAAGAGCCTGCAGACACTACGTACGAGGCTTCTTGGGACGAGAGCTTCTTGAGGTGATACACCACTGACTGCTATTTTCACAGAAGTGTGCCTTCACTTGAGCCCATCCATGTGCAGTTGTTCGTTTTTGCGCTTGCTGGCTCACCTCTCCGTAACTGCACTACATCTTATTGATGTAGCCTCACTTTGAAGCTTTATTTCCTTATGTAAACACTCCACTGCTTTTTCTGGAAAGCATCTAAACCCCCATTTCTTCCACCATAATTACTTGTAGACGCCACTTTTGTAGAAGTCGAAGGAAAAACACCAATTACAGATATGATATATTTCTGAACAAACATGCATCTGAAGAGCAATAGGCAAACAAAGCCCTACCGCCGAATTCACGAACCTCACTCCATTTGTGGCACCCCTCCATTTCTACGTTGAAGGTGCTAAGGCCAGCACTGGCCCTCGCGCCTTCCTCAAAGAAGTGGAGGGGCACCCCAATGGGAGCGAGGTTTGTGAATTCGGCTGTTAGAATACTGAGATGCCACTTAGTTGCCTGAATATATGCTGTGCCAAAAGTAGAAGAGGAATGCATGAAAATTGATAAGGTTGCCCATTTGCCCATCAAGTCTTCGAATAACCCCGAGAATATACTTTTTGCAGCAACTCAACCTCAACGGCCCCCCTGCACGAGGAGCCCAAGTACATTGTATTTGAGAGCTGTTTATTGCAGTTGCTCCGCCCATGCGTAATGTGCCAAGCGCCATGTAAAGTTACTATTGTACCAGACGGCACACTAGTGAGGGCCACGGCTGTGTGCCAAAGCGAACACAGCAGGACTTGGCTCAGCCAGCCTCTCATCAACAACGTGCCAGCCTGCAACCTGCTCCTTTCCGGTGCCATGCTGTTCACCGGCTCCTGCTCTGCAAAGGTGCTCAGGCTGCTAAGGCTCATCAATATTCAAGCCTTCTCGGAAAGCACGTACTTCAATCACCAGGCAGCATTCCTGCAGCCTGCAATTGAACGAGTGAGTTCCATTGCATAATCGCTATCTTTCTCGTGCCCTTTAACATTTTTGGGCAGCACATTCTCATTGTCGTCATTACAATCCCCTCAGTAATGGGTACAGCAACTATTGAGAAATTTATTAATAAACAATAGAAAGAGCTCAAGAATGTGGAATCAAACTCATCGGCCCAGCCTAAATTCGAAAAACGTTTTCCGAACCCTTTTTCAGGTGTGGAACCGAGAGCAGCAGAGCCTTCTCCAGGCAAGACAGGGGAAGACGGTGCGTTTGGCTGGGGACGGGAGGTACGACTCTCCAGGGTACTCGGCCAAATTCATGACATACACTTTCATGGAGATGGAGACAAACAAGATCCTCCACTATGTCCAAGTGCAGCTTGGAGAGGCAAGTTTTGCACGTTTCCTGGAGGGTTAGAATATTGATGTTGCTTGTTACTGCAAGAGTAAGGCTTCACTTTGTGTGTAGCACTGACCAAGTAGATAAAGAGTGTCTACTTGCTCCGAGCTATAGGAAATAGTTAAAGGATAGCGATATACCACCAGTTCATCTATGCATTGACGCTGACATCACTCAAGCTGCATGTGCCAATATGCATACAAAGTGCCCTACAAAAGCCAGAGCTTCCTTATTATAGTGTTATAGCTTTGCTCATGAATAGTCTGTGTGGAAATTTAGGATGGACTGTTCCATACCTACATACAGGCCATACATTTTGCTTCATTTAGCAGTCGGTGCTCAAGTCCTTAAACACGAGCAACTGCTTTTTTCTCTTACAGTCCCCCGAGGTGAAGTCCAGCAACGCAATGGAGCTGCATGGCTGTGCCAAGGGGCTCACTTTTTTCAAGGAGGAGAATGTCACGGTCGAGGCCCTCGTCACGGACCGTCACCTAGGGATCAAGGGCCACATGAGGAGCAAAGAACCCCAGACACGCCATTACTTCGATGCTTGGCACATTGCAAAAGGTGCCTAACCCTGACTATCATCAGTTTAGTCTGATTTAGTGTCATATTGCAGTCCTTATGTTAGTCGGTCTACAAGTCTGAAGTAAGGTGCAATATGTGTACTGATTATAGTTTTTTTTTAACTGTTCTTCCAGGCATAAGCAAAAAGATGCTGAAGGCCAGCAAGTACGCCCGGTGTGAAGTGTTGGCATACTGGGCACAGCCTGCCTCCAACCATCTGTACTGGTGTGCTGCCAACTGCGAAGAGGATGGAAAACTCCTCGTCGAGATGTGGAAGAGTGAGTCAATTATTTGTCAATATTTAGTCCTATTATATACAGAAGTGCCCAGGTAGTGAATTTTCACTTCGAAGTGAGCACAAAGGTAATAGTAACCATGTTGAAATAACTTGAGACTGGGGTAGAGAAGAAGCATCAAAGCGTAGAAGGGACAGAAAATAGACAGGACGACGTCATTGAGACGTCGTCCTGTCTATTTTCTGTCCCTTCTACGATTTGATGCTTCTTCTCTACCCCAGTCTCAGGTTATTTCAACATGGTTAATATTCACCAGCTCACCTGCACCCTTACGAGTTTTTCAAAGTATTTATTTTGCAAGAATAATTTTGAATCAAACCAAATACTTGTACAAGGATGTGGAAGTAAAAAAAAAAAATCAAATGTAGAACTTCCAGTGAAGAAAGGATTGTCTAGCAGTCTTTTCCAATGTATGTTTCAAAGCTGTCAAGGAAATGAACAGATGAAATGTAGACCTGGTATTCTTTACTTTATTGACTCTTCAGTACACTATCGTGGCAGTATTACAAGAATCCAACGTCACAAAGCAACTGAGGACATAAGTGATGCCCCAAAGACTCCGTGGGCAGGAACCAGAGATGGTTTGAACCCTCAACTTTGCGCTCTCGAGACGAAAACAAAATCTCAGTGCCACGGAGGATTATTGCCAAGACGGCAATAATGTCAACAGCAACAAGCTAAAACGTAGCAGGGAAATATTACACAAAAAGGCAGGATGGCGGCTGCTTAACACCAAGTCAACCTCCTTTGATAACATTGTACATGACTATCATATAAACCACATGTGCCTACATGTCATAGCCCTTGCGTTAGTACCACGTGCCAAAAGCTTTACCGCTTTAGTCAGAAACATTACAGGAAAGTATCTGAATTTGGTTGTTGCACTGAAAAATTTTGCAGATCAAGTCTAGTTACCATTATAGGTTTACCTCTATTTTTATGGAATAATGGCACAAGAAAACACTGGACATACAGTCTAAGCTCATTACAACAGACCTGGTTACAACAGACATTTGGATATAACATAGGGATTGTGAAGTTTGGTTCGTTTTCCACTACATACCATTGACTCCGCTTCATATCTGCATACAACACACTCCTCTTATAACAGACCGAAATCTTGGTCAAAATCAAGGTCTGTTATAACGTAACGAGCTTAGACTGTATACAGGCATATATCCATGTAGTATTCTGTTGAATGTTTTCCTTGCTTTTTAAATGAATAAAAATATATCCTGCAGCATTCTCAAACTTCAAAAATGTTTGAAGTAGCCAAATAACCAGCCCCATTTGTTTTGAATATTTGCACGTCTAGGCGATATCATAACAAAGGGGGTTACAGTTGAAACATGCCTGTATCAGCAAGTCTACCAGTCAAAATAGATAACAGAACACAATTGCAGACATTTGACAGGCTAGCAGGTGCACTACAACACAAATGAGTATCAATTTAGGTATCTATGATCCAGTGCAGAATGACATAGAGCAAATAATTCCTGCATAATTGTTTGGCTCGAATGCGGAACTGTCGAAATATCTTGATCAGGTCGACATGTCCCCGTGATGCTACGATTTTGCTTACGTGGGACATCTCAAGGCCTGAAAGACTGGTCTCTGTCATGTAGACAGAAACGTGTTAGGCATACGGCAAAGGTTACAGGCATGCTGTCATGCCTGAAAGTTGTTTCGTAACTTCACAAACTGTTTGCATTGTTCTAAAAAATGAACCTTGTATTTCAGGCATAAACAACCATGCTCTCGACAAGCACACTGGCCATGGAGGGGTGTACGACCGCTGTGTTCACGACACCCTCGTTGGGGACAGAGAGTGGCTCTCTCTAGGTCAGTAGACAATCACACTGAAAACCTAACTCTACTTTTCTCTGAGCAAATTTGGTAAATTTGCACATTTAAGTAAAAAAAATAGAAGCTACATAGCGTGTAATCATGATTCCAGGTACACCAGCTCACAAGCGCTTTGTCAGCATTACCATGCAAAAAGTGCTTCTGAGGGACTTGGAGCATGTGTCACCTGCAGGCCACACGTACAACCTCGAGTCCTACCATAGTATGCTCATCAGGTTTGCACCCAAGTCTGTGGCGTTCACAGGCCCCATCATGCATGCAAGGTTTGTTTTCTGTAAACTAATTAGGCACATATGCAAGTCGATTGTTTTTTCTAGCAGGTCCCCATGAATGCTTTTCACTGCGGACAAAATTTCTGCTTCAGAACCAGATTGGCTGCTCTGCACCACAACGAAAACTCCGGAAGGGTCCAAGCGGTGACGCGCAAAGGGCAGCCAAAATTCAAGCGAAGGATGCAGAGAGGGAAGATGGGGACCGATCGTCTCAAGGAAGTAAAAACCCCTCCAACCTACGGTGAGGCTCATATAATTTTGTTGGCACCGTAGATACTACCCGCTGGACAGTCATTCCGAGACAATCTAAGTGCTGCAGAGACGCTTTTAGTTCCTTGACATATGTGATGGGTAACATCCTTTATCTGCGCTTGCCCTAATTACAGCGTACGTGGGCCAGCTGCTGTCTGAGGCTGCTGCCTGCTGCAACGAGTCTTCCCTCAGGGAAGCCTTGGGCAACAGACCCCGGGATCGGGCCCCCCTCCCCATGGCAGCTCACTACCCGAGGCTTCCAAAGGAGCAGCTGGTGGAACAGAGGATGTCACGTTACAGCAGAGGGACAGCAGGGTCTTCATGAGGTGAATGCTCCAAACAGTTGCTCTACCCCACTGCTTTGTATGGCATACACCTCCTGTTCTTGTTGTGCTGCTGTGTGTTTGAAGAGAGAATGAACGAGTACTGAAGCTTGCAAATGAATCTGGGGTCCGCTAAGCTATCTTGTTTTAGCAAGATGGGCAGCTTCACGGTTGATCAGCAGGATGGCACAAATGAGAGTGCACGCACTGTCTCGCTGAATGCTGTTGTGGATGCCGGCAACAGTTTAGTACGCTATCAAAAACAAACAGATTTAGGTTTATTGCGCTTGCACTTGTTCATTCGTTTCTTCAATCAGTCTGTCTGCTTATTTGAACGTGCAGGACGCATCCTCAGATGAGCTGAAGGCCGTCAAGAAGGCTGGCAAGGCACAGAAGAATGTGTGCACCACTGACAAGCAGCAGCACAGGAGGAAGTAGTCTCGGCATCTACACCTAAAAGGTGCTTGAGCTGTTCCACCCAGACACCGACGCGTCAAGCAGGGCCATGTGGACCATGAAGAGCTTCATGAACGACGCCTTCGAGCATATTGAGGCTGAGGTCCCCTGCCGTGGCCCACTACAAGCGCTCAACCATCGCGAGCCGCGAGAACCAGATGGCTGTGCAGCCGCTGGTGCCGGGTGAGCTGGCTAGGCACACCGTGGCCGAGGGCACCAAGGCCGTCACCAGGTACACCAGATCCAAGAGGTTCATCACCGTCACGCAGAGAGAAAAAACAACGGTCCTTTTCAGGACCACTTCTCACTCGAAAATCGGACGTCTTGCGATGGCTTCAGACGCCCGTGTCTCTTTTTTCAATGCAGTACTTGGAAAGAAACAAAAGTTGTGAGTACAAATTCGATTTTCTACCAGTTTGTAGTTGCAGCATGCATGCAATGATGGCAGCATGCCTGCTTCACAGGCATGCTGCCTATGTGAGAGAATACAATTGGTGCATTTGCTGCCAATGCCTTGTTTATCTCAGCATTTGCTTCAGCATCCCCCAATTTCCTTGCACATTCCCAAGCTGGCTTATGGGAGCTAGATCATGATCACGTGCAGCCTTTTGGCAGATCCCAGCTGCTAGGGAGCACGTCTCCCATGAGGCGGACACAATGCGGTTATCACAGTGGAGTTTCTGCTTGCCTGTGGATTGTTTATTTAGCATAACACTATAACCTGCAAAATAATTGGATGGTTCAAATTGTGGACTGCACAAAGGTCTTGGGCCACATGTAGGGATTTTCATGCAGTGTTGTGGAATGAGCACCCCCTTTTCATTCCGAATATATTCCACAGAATTGAATTTTCCAATAATTTCATTTCTTTGAACTTCTAAGAAGGGAAACACTGGGTTTTGAAATGTTGGTCACAAGCAATGTTTTGAAAAAAATTACAAAAAGGGTAACTTTTTTCTAAGACAAGATTTCTCTTATTTTGTGTGTTCTAAACCATGTCAGGGTTTCTAGGTCTCCACTATTTCCAGTAATCCTTTGGGTGTCAAAGGGGTTAAGTTGCCGGCAAATAATGTCAGTATAAAGCTGACGTTATAAAAGGCATAGACAACTGCAAAAATATGCACAAAAAAAAGTTCCGAAGGCACTATCAGGCGGTAGTCGCACATGGCACTGATAGCAATGCGTCGAAAAACTGAGGGAAACAAGAGCATGTCGCAACATGGACCCATCTTTCGAATGATTAGTGGGTAGACCGTTGTCTCCACACTGCAGTTAAACACGCTCGAATGCGAGGACCTAACGCCAGATGCCGGCGTTTTAGCGCGTTTGTTCAGTGCAGTGGAGACAAAAGCAGCTAGCTATACACCAACACGCATCCCTGACGTCATGCTGCTGTAGTGGCGTTGCTACTGGCAGGGCGCATGCACAAATGCTCCACTTCATGCAAATCTAGTTTCTGTGTATTTGCCCGCACTTTGTGTGGGCTTGTTTGTAGACAGCGCGCTGGCCTATACGTCTACCCACTAATCATTCGAACCAGGGCTCAGCGTTCTGACATCCCCGTGCTCTCGTCTCTTCCTCTCCATTAGTTTCTTGGCGCATTGTTATAATAGTTCAGCAAAAAGCCTTAACAGATAGAAAAACTTCAAACCACCCATCTTCTTCAGAAAAGGACCTTATATATAAAACCACTTCTAGGAGATATATGGCAAATGAGGAGTCGTGCATCAAAGAAACACGGGAACTGTGGCATTGTTCATACCTGGTGCTCTATTTGCACATGGTCTCAAGTCACATTGCCAAGTCTCATGGCACCACGAACGAGACCTTGTCTGCTTACAACTCTAGCTTTAATTGCTTCATTGGGGTGCGATTTTCAACCTTGAAGGAACATGAGCCAGTCAGATAACCAAGCCGTCAGTTACCTAGAGTGCAATGATGCCGTCTCAAAAATCCCTTTGACCGCATCGACACAGCTTGCATAAGAACACATTTCATCCCTGCTCAATTCTTGGCAAGATGCAACTAATTCCCTTCTAATTTTTCTCAGTGCTGCTGCCAATCCACTCTATTCTGGAGTCGCAGAATGATTGTGGAATCATTCAGACTTCAGAGTGGCAACTCCGCAACACTGTTTTCATGGTATGGGTGTTTGCCACCTATAGGCACAGTGCATTTACCCACTAATTACTAGACATGCAGGTACCACAGCAAGTTTTCTGGCAGCAGAGCAGTCAAGTCTAAAGGTTGCCACGAATGTCTTCATGCCGACAAGATTGGTGGAGAAACCGGAACTGAGAAGTGAATAAATGTATGGATGAACCAAAGAAGTTTCCAATGAGTAGCCTGTATGTCATGTTCCTGGCTATGTTCTTATGTTCTTTACAGGGCATAAAAAAAAAGAAGCCAAGAGTTACCTGTTGCAACCATTTTGGGTGGCTCGATGCTGGCGCATACACGCAGCTGGGCTATCTGTGTTGAGCTCAGCTGGTCAATTTATAAAGCTTACGAGACACGGGAGGGAGGCTCTGCTTGGTTGCCAGCTCCGATATACTACAGATGAGTGGCCTTGATAAAGGCCGTTTAAATGGGGTTCTGCCAAACATTTCTCAAGGGTAGTGCCAAGCAGTACAGCTAGAGAAAGCACAAGCTGCAGCAACTCTGTGGCTGTACACTGTACAGCCACAAGGTTGCTGCACCCTGGTCTCTCTCTAGCCGTACCACATAATGCTCTACACTTTGTGATCCATGTACCAGAGGATCGGGGGTGTACTGGACGGCTTCCTGGCTGGAAAGAGATGAAGTGACTTATTAGGGTGCAGAATGGCAAAGGACACGACGCCTACAGAAGGATTGATTTCAGATGCTACTTAAACAATGTTTAATATTGCAACTTCAAATGTGCTCGATGGCCATGTCTGATTGCTAGGAAGAATGCTAGAAATGCATGCTTGGCTTTCTATACGTTGAAACTGTCGCGACTGATATTGAAACAAGTAATACAAAACTTGCTCATGTTGAATTAACCTGAGACTGGGGTAGAGAAGAAACATCAAAACATAGAAGGGACGGAAAATAGACAGGACAACGTCTAAAACTCAGCTGAGTTTGAGACGTCGTCCTGTCTATTTTCTGTCCCTTCTACGTTTTGATGTTTCTTCTCTACCCCAGTCTCAGGTTAATTCAACTTGTTTAATATTCACCAGCTCGCCTGCACCCTTACGATTTTTTCTACAAAACTTCCGTCTATTTACATAGCTACGATTAACCACAGCTTCCATGTCAGTTCTTGATTTATGGTTCAAAACATGGACCGAGTAGTGGACCAACCTCAGCAATCCACTGGTGCGCAGTCCAGAGGAGGATACTTGAAGCCAGTGTATTGTTGAGAGGGGAAGGTTTTTCTTATTTTCTCCACAACGCACGCAGGCAGCACTCGTCTGTTGCCAGCTCCCAGTCGACCCCACATCCAGCGGGTGAACTGCCGGTATGCCACAAAGCGATACTTCCTGGAGAGGAAGAATAACAATGTTTCTTGTAGAACTGAAGGCAGAACCGCCACGTTCTAAGATGCAGCTGAGAGGCAGAAAGCAGGCTTCATCAGGTCTTTGATTTTCCGACAAGCTTTTGAAAGAACGGCCGCACTCGCTGGTTTAATGAAAACGCGTTTAGATAGTTTATATTTTCATGTGTGATGAGGCTTTTTGCTTCGGGCACGGCGAGCCTTAGGAGCACGTAAAGTGTCAGCAAAGCGAACACTACGAAGGAGGTTGTGCTCTTTTAGAAGCACGTAGTGTTAGCAAAGCGAACGCCTGCTACGAAGTCGGTTGTGCTACTATGTATCTACCTGACTGAGTAATCAAGGATATTCGTATGCGCGCGATCACGTTTTGTTGTTTCATTTGGTGTTGATGTCGCTGGCCTGTAATAAGGCGGAGCCTCCTGAAGGGGCGGTTCACCGAATAATACTTTAGCGAATAGTTGGGCGCCGCGAAGCGGCGTTTACGTCAGGGCCAATACACACACACATGTGGGTTCACATTGTTTGTAATGAGCCGCCTCAGACTGTCGCCGCGAAGCGGCGTAAAGCGCAGCGCGGCGGATGGGTTAACGCGCGCCCCCGTTATTGCCCCGGAGGCTCCGCCTTATTACAGGCCAGCGACATCAATACCTTTCATTTTGCCGTGTTATGCCAGCACCATTTGCACTCACTCGTGGAGCTCGTGGGAATGTTCGAGACCCTTCTCGCGGACCTCGCAGTACGCCACGGCGAGGACGGCGACGTCAAGGCACAGCTTGAAGAAGTCGGTGTGCACCGTGATGCACTCAGCCGGCTGCTTCCGAACAGCTTGTGGCAGCTCACGGCAGCAAAAACACTCCCGAGTTGTAGGCATGGCCGTGCAGCGGCCGCAGTCGCACCTGGATTGCAAGCTTACTTAGGACCCAGCTTATATGTTTTATATCGTGCCCAAGGGGAACGCTCACCAGTTTGTATCTCCTACTCGCCGAGGTGGCTCCGGTGGCGGAGTTGCGGGAGACGAGTCTTCCGCGGCTGGCGGAGCGGAGGGAGGCAGAGACGCGTCGCGGCGCTTGCGTGGAGTGTCCTCGTACGGCGCGACGCCTAGATCCGCACTCCTTTTAAGAATTCGGCGCTCAAAATCTGATAAGCCCGGTAAATTCATCGATGATGGCAACCCGATCCCAACCCTGCGATGGTTGCAGCGAGGCCTAACTGGCCTAACGACGACGGGCCGACCGGGCCGACGGGCTATCAACCAAACTCGCGTCCCATTGGCCAACCGCTTTGCTCCAATCGCTAAACTGTTTCATTTTACGTCATGAAGCGCAATGTTTTGCTTATTTAAAGTTGTTTTCTGCAATATTTATTTTGCGAATAACTCACAAAATATTGCGAATTTCTGTAATATTTTTTTTCCTCGGTGTTCCTGCTTTCATGGAGCTCCGTTTCAGCGCGAACTTCGAACCGGTCAAAAAAGTGTTGGTGGGCCCCTTTAAGCAGGCGCTTTTACTTTGACGGAACATTTACATCTAAATGTCTTGAAGCACTATCTATGTTGTGGTTTTTCTTTTTTTTTTTGTGAAAACACTTTTTAATCGGGTGTATCAACCGTGAAAAAACAGTACACGCGGAAGGCACTGCGCATGTTTCGTATTTTGATTAGCGCCAGTACTCCACACTGCGCATGTTTCGTATTTTGATTTGTGCCACTACTCTGGCGTGGAAATTTTCAAACACTAATTTCAAGAAGCAACCTCTGCTAAGTAACAATATGAAGTAAAAAGCGTACTGTTTAATTTTATGCAAACAAACTTGATGAGGGGCGTTTTCTAGTTTTTCCTATTTTTTGTGTGTTATAGAAAAGTAACTGAAAAGTAACGTCGTTACTTTTTAAACGTAACTGTAACTGTAACGAGCTACTCTTTTGTTGCGGTAACTGTAACGGTAACTTCGCTACTTTTTTCTGAAAGTAACTGTAACTGTAAAGGATTACTTTTTAAAAGTAACTTACCCAAGACTGACGTTGCCCAAGTCAGAAAGTTAAAAAGCTTGCGTTGAGAGTTCTAGTAGATCATTCAGTCACTAAGCAATCCGCTATACGGCATATTTAGCCTCCGCTAAATATGCCGTATAGCGGAGACGCGTTTTCATGTGTAAGAGAACGCTTGCAACCCGGTGCAGAATATAACGTTACAAGAGCTAACGCAACGCAACTATTTCGGACACTAAAGCTAAAATAAAGGTTTGTACAGTAATTCTTAGTGATCTTCTATTCATGTCGCTATCTAGATAGAACGTTAATTTATTATCGAGTAAGCTTCTGTTCATCTTTGCTTCTTTTAAAAGTACGTCCAGTACGTTTGCGGCGAGTAGACTTGAGATCCACGTTGTTCACGCCGGGTCGGCTTGGTCGTGTACTACAGCCGCGCTCGTTTCGCGACACGAGAGGAACCGCGAGATGATGGACTAACCGCTCATTCACACTGAAAGCGGATCCGCGTATGCAAAGCGGTTGCAAACGCGGTTGTATAAAGATCCAGCACAATCGCACGCGCACTCGATGACATCGAGTGCGCGTGCAATCGTACTGGATCTTTATACAACCGCGTTCGCAACCGCTTTGCGAACGCGGATCCGCTTCCAGTGTGAATGAGCGGTACGTCGGCCGCATAAAAGAAAACAAGAGTGCGACAAGTTTTTTTTCACTTTCTTTATTTTTTTTCTTGGGGGAGAGTGTGTTATTTGATATGTAACACACAGTATGGTATGGCGACACAGCATCACTGGCTGTGGAAACTGGCTAAGAAACACCTTCTGCAAGTGCCGACAGATGCGCGCTTTGGATGCCCTCGGAGGCTCCTACCGCCGGCTTTGAGCACTTGTGGAAGCACACGTGCTGCGGTTCCTTTCTTCGACTTGCCACGCCTCACACGCTTTTTTTTTTTTTTTTGACGCTCAAGCTTTTTATTATGTTACCGGAGCGTAAGAAAGACCTTTTCATCCTCCTCCGCATGGGCGCCGCCATCTTGGAATCACGTGACGCGGCAGCCATTAGGTTGCTTCAACTTGCTGCTCCACTCTCCCCTCTGTGCCTCGGCGGATTCGTTGTACTCGTGTTTTTCGTCGCGTTTCACCGCGCTTTCTTGTCCGTTACTTCAAGAACTACTCGACGACTGAGACATCGCGAGGGTTCAAAGGTCCTTATGAAACCGAGGTTTGTTTACTAATAGTAACGGAACATCCTCAGTAAGAAGCGCGTATATTTATATCGCGCATTTAGGATCGGAAGGCGTCGAGAATAGTCAGCGCAAGGAGTCTATCTGTATTTCCTGAAAGTATAGTTCTTTGTATTCACGATATATCGAAAACAGTTTCTTTTGATTATGTGAGGAAACTCACGGAGGGGGTAGACAACGAACGTTTAACTTGTATTTTATCTGAGGCTAAAAGTAATGGTATGTCAACCTCAGGCGATTTGCTTGTTCATAACATCACACATACTTGTGTTTGAGGTTCTCAATCTTTTTTTTTTTTTTTTTTTTTTTCTGACGTAAACATTCGGTTAGTCGGCTTAACTATGAAGCTTAAAAAAATGGATACCGTGCTCGCTCCCATTTCGACAGTCATTTAAGTGATTGATTGATTATGTTTAGATAACCAGTTGCATTTACTTAATTAATCTTAGCACAAAGGTTGAGTCTTCCAGCGTAAGAAACTACTACAGACACTTAACAGTAGCAAGGTTTAGAATAGCGTGCACAAAGAAATAATGTCGTTTCTATTTGCAAATCCAAAACCCGGTTTGGGTGTGGCGCATGCGCAATAATTACGATACTTTCTTTTCTTTCTTTCTTTTCTTTTTTTTTTTTTTTTTTGAGTACGCTGTTTTATTTTTTGCCTGTATCTGGAGTCCGCAATAATTAACACCAAAAAAGAGAAAAAAAAAAGAAAAAGAGCCGTCTGCGTAACAATCACTTGTGTTCAGGAGTGTCGGTGGCGAATAGAGGTTTACTTTTGGTGGCTGGCGACGCCGAAATTTACAGAGCGAATCTGTTCAAACAAATAAATATTTGTTCACACAGGTCCGTGAAGTGGTGCCTAGCGCTAGAATTCAGCCAAACTTTCCTAGGTATTTCTCCTTCTGCGCCCTTTAATTTTATTTGGCCAATTTTTGCGGAAGGCAAATGCCAGAACTAATTTGACGGGACTTTTACTTATATCTTGAGTGAGCAAATGTTCATTAAAAAATAATTTATTTCCTCAGGTCAATATCGCGAAATGCTGCTTATGAGTACTTTCCAAAGGTTGATAATTAAGAAATTTCCTGCTCGGCCTGTCAAAACATAGTCAAGTACTGAGTTAAAAAAAAGGCCGGGATGATACTACTTGGTTATATCAATTATCTGTGTCACCACACGATACGTTTTTAGTCTGTGAAGTTCATTAAATGTTAGGTGCCCCGAAAACCAAACAGTGAGTAGTAAACTCGCGAGTTCATCTGTTCTGGCCGATTAAGCACATTGCTAATCAAACTGTCAATATGCTTCTTTACACTCACGTGTTAATCTCTTCATTAGTTTGGTTTTCTAGAAACTGGTGTCATCGGGCACGGACGCAGACGATTGTAATCTTCCCTGCACATCAGACAGGCGTTTCGCAACCGATCATAATCAGATCCACCAAAGGAGTTGGTCGAAAAGCCCGCAGTTAAGGCTAAAATAAAACACACCTCTTAGGTCCTTAAAGGGACCATGAAATGATTTTAAAATCGAATTTCATCCACCGCGCGTCGTAAAAGGTATGAAAAAAAACACAAAAACACAAAACTAGGGAGCCAAAAAAAATTATTTGCTATAGAACTTTTAAAAGAAAACTGGACTCTTTTGCGCCTTCTTTCCTTCGCCTGTTCACTACGGTGCATCCGCGGAAACGGAGCACGTCAGCCGAATCCACATCGCCTATTGGGTAAGAGCCTACCTCACCAGCACCGCGATCGTAAACAATAAATAGCCGGCGAATGTTTCCTAAAAGTTTTGTTAAATAATATTCAGATCCACATTTTGTAGCATAATTAGAGATGTGTGGCGAAAATTGCCAAATTTGATAATGCTGAGAGCCAAGCGCCATCTATCGTGTGGTAATTGAAAGCAACTACTGCGCGTGCGCAGTAGGGCAGGGCCGACTTCAGTTACTTGGGTCGCGACGAACGTTTATTTCCTTTGATTTCCTTCCTCTCAAAGCTGTAACTGACTGAACGTTTATTTTTCTACGTGTTCTTCTCGCGCTTGCCGACTTCAAGCAGCAAGAAAAAAACTACTTAAAACAGACCACGACGAACAAGAACGCTGGATCCACAAACACCCGAGAAGAGCGACAATGGCCACGGAATCCACCGACTGCGAGCTGCTCAGAATATAGGCCTAGCAGGCACTCCGACTCGGCGCAGCGTTGCTTCGTCGCAAGACCGTCTGCCTACGACCGGCTGGCGTGCTGAATGGAATATGCCCGCGATACCCTTGTGGACCCTTCCCGTATTATAGTTTGATCGCTGACCTCAATCTTAGATTAAGAGGTGAGGTCAATCTCTTCCCCTTGTTTTCCGAGGCAGTGTTGACGAACACTCGTCGAAAAGGGACTCTCGTCGATTCTATCTTCTTGTTTTGTGTGACATAGAGCTGAAATAAACGCCGTATGGATTACCTTCATAACACGGTATGTACACTTTGTTATTGGTATGCATTTTTATTCTGACAAACTGCACGTCACTGTCGAGCTATAACAGTTCGTGAGAGGTATACGTGCAATGCCGGTCCAACCTTTCTTTGCCGAGTGTCACGTCAGTATCGTGTTGCAATCGTAAAAGATCGGTCCCGAAGCGCTTACCAACAGCGCGAATACAGCACTTCCATCAAACGCGCGCGTCCGCTCCGAGTGTGAACTGGTATTTACGTGGCTCTTGCTGACACTCGTAGTTCAAACGTATCTTTTCTCGCTCCTGCATCTCCGAGGCCGCGAAAAACGCCGCGGCAATTTGTTTCCATCTACGTCGCTTTGCAAACGACTGACACGGGCCGCCTTTTACCAACAATGACAGTTGGGTTGACTTCTGGAGTCTTCACCGGAAGACTCGCTGCAATTCCCAACAGGCATACCGGCGTATGGGACTAGTCCCATGCTGTCGCTGTAGCGCAACATACCTCATTGAATTTCGCTCAGCTGCGATGCGGCGATGAGAGGCGCCGATTCAGAAAATACGTCGGTGACATCAGCGCAGTAAAACCTACTGGCGCACCCCAACTCGTCGCCGCTAACGCTCCCATTCTCCTACTGCCGAGAGAACTTCCGGTTCCGGAAACAGCGTACGTCACGGCTTGCTTTGCGGTCAGTTGGAGATAAAGAAAAAGTCGATATTTCATTAATTTTTTGTGTAGAAGTTAATAAACCGAGACGAAAACGGATGCCTGTTCGGCATTCAGTGAACATTGACGGTTTAAAGGGATACTTCAACGAAATTTGAAATATTCCCGTCGTGTTCAAAAATAGGTTGAATATGATCCACAATATCCGTAAATGACAATCGCACGTTTGTATTTCGATCCTGGTGGCTGTATTTTTCGTTATAAACGGCCCACTCTGGCAAGCGCTCGAAGAAGGCCCAGCTTAGAGCACGTGACATCCAACGCAATCGTGACGTAGGTCGTCTCAAGATGAGGAAAGCTACGGCGAGGCTGACGTCGAGAGGATGGCCTAGTCGTTCCAGCCACCGAAGCGGCTGCTTTTGTACGAATTTTGAGTGACGGTTTAATCTTCTATAATCTTCTAGGGGGACAATAGCGACTTCTGCGACACACAAAAGGGATTCTCGGGAAGAGGGGAGTTCCTCCTTCCCCCCTTCTCTCGTCGTGGCCGGAGACCAGACAACCTCCGTCACTAGCTGTCAAGGTTCCTAGACGAGCATTACAAACGGGGCGTTAGCGACATCCACCAGGTGCTCTTTGCTAATCGTTTAATTCGTTTTAAAATTCCTTTTCGAGACTTTTTTAACAAGATATTGGTATGTTCCAAGTGATACTGCTTTTTTGAACACATATAGACCAAAAAATGAGCGCCGAAATTTCGTTGTAGTATCCCTTTAATGTAAAAGTTATCTGGAAAAAGTAAAAAGGTAATTTCATGGTCCCTTTAAGGTGGTTCAATACAACTGTTTTATTGGTTGTGTGCTACAAAGAAAATAATCGTGTAACAAAATTAAGCAAAAACAACGAAAAACAGCAACATAGCCGAGTTCACGTTGAAAACGAAACCAACCAAATTGAAGCAACCGAATGGCGCCGAGTGCATCAGCGCCATCTATCCGCCGGTGAAGCAACTACTAAAATGAAAAGGTCCATATCACATGAGCGAATGACGTTTTAGCGAAGAGCGACATTTGCGCGAATCGACGTTTTAGCGAATAACGGGGCCGCGCGTTAACCCATCCGCCGCGCTGCGCTTTTGCCGCTTCGCGGCGACAGTCTGCGGCAGCTCATTACAAAAATGTGAACCCAATTGGCCCACCCGAAAACGCCGCTTCCCGGCGTCCGAGTATTCGCTAAAGTGTCATTCGGTGAAACGTGGGCGTTCGCTAAAACGTCATTCGATCAAGTGAGTGCCTCCCATACAAAACATGTGCGCAAGGTAAGGTCTTATGGCGCATTCACACTGGCAGTTGAGCAGCGTTTTTTGAAGCGGTTTCGGGTGCGGTTCGCGAGCGACCCTGTTCAGACACACCTAGAGGCGGTTGGCGGTTTCTCAGCGATCAGGTGTGAACTATTGAGACTTCTGTTTGGCAACCCTGTTTCACAATCCAAAATCCTCTTTAATCCACGATACAAAGCCCAAATTTAGCTATTTTGGCGCTCTGAAGATTTTTTCTTCGGGATGTTCGCACGCATCACGAGTTCAGGCAGCGAAAAACGAGGCATGAACCCGCAAAAACTCACATGCGATTCCCTCGACTTCGTCCACAAGCAGAGCCTGGCTAGGCGCGCCTTGCTGACTCAGAAAGAAGAAGATGGCCCACACCTTTTGTTCGAAGTGGATCCTTCACGCATGAATAGCTTTGTTTTCGGGAAAGAGGGTCTGTTTTCCCTAATGCCCCCGAATGAGAAAGGTAGCGACATCTTCTGCCTCCTCCTCTGACACGCGCACCTTTTTATCTTCATTATTGCTTTTTTACACCCGCGTGTCGACGGTAGCGCCGCCTGGATCGGCCCAAGACAGCAGGCGGCATTCGTCAAAGAATGTCGTTACTTTTCCGTATAAAGGGGTTTTAGTTTTCCACCCTCGTTGTTCGCTCTTATCATTTTCGGAGTTGTAGGCGGTGGGGTGGACCGCGGTGCGGGGGAATGTGTTCGGTGCTAGCCGGTCGTGGCTTCGTTGGTGGCGGACTCTCCTCTTATCACTCGCATGTCGATCGATATTAAGCTCAAATAAACGCCGTATGGATTACCTCTGCCTCGTCTGGTATATGGGGCATAAAGAGCAAGGAAAACGAATATAGCTGCACGTTGCCAATGTGCTCTGACGGGTGAAGGCAAGTGGATCGAACGTTTATTGAGATGAGCATGAAAGATAAAGATCAACACGATTTAAATCGTGATTTAAATCATGATTTAAATTGTACCGATTTGGATATGATTATTTAAATCAAACACTTTTTACCAAAACCACTAAAAATAATTTCTATTTAACGCTCGTCTATCAGTGCCTGCGTCCCATGGGCACTTATTCTGTATTTAAACTTAAAGAGCATCAAGCAGGAGAGATTAATATCAGGCAGCCATTAAAGGCACTCGGCTAGAGATTAAAAATAGTTACTCTTTTCTTGCCGAAGTTATTTAAATCAGGTAAGTCCGATTTAAATCAAATAAGTCCATATTAAGTAAAATAAATCTAATTAATATAATATTTTAAAAATCATGTTTTCTTTTTTTTTAAGTTGATTGATTTTTTTTTTTTTTTTGTTACGTTTTGGTAGGGCAAGACAGAGGTATGCTGGTCTGTCATTCATTTGTAGTTCTGTAGACAACTCCCCAGACGGGTTGAAGCTGACCCACTGGCTTGTGAGTTCTGGTTATGGATCCCGTCATCAGTATTTCCTGCTATGCAAGACCTCTCTCTCTCTCTCTCTCCCTCTCTCTCATACACATACAAACACATGTCTGAATTTTTGAGTCCCGCAAGACTGGTTAACTTGTGAGTTTCTCAGGTCCCTCGAGCTTTATCAGGAACAAAGTATAGCGCGGAAAGCAAAGCCGTATCCAATCCGAATCGCGCATGCGGAAAGAAGTATTACCATTTCTCCCGAAAGGCGCACTTTGTTCCGGATTCGTTCCGGCCGTTTCGGTGAGCAGAAAAACAAAATGCCCTCCCCACCCCGACGGTCTCACAAAGTTCGCCGGACCGTGACGACGTCGGACGGGTCCTGGGTCTCGCCGAGCATTCCGCGAGGCATGGTCCGCGATCTCCAGCCAATCGTGAAAGCCGCGCCGACCGGCGCACTCAAGTCTCGATGCTTGCATTCGTTTACCGTTTTCGCACTAATTACTGCTGTTAATCAGTGACTTGTTAAGGTCTCGAACGTCGCGTGTTCCTTTCCGCTTAATTGGGCGATTATTCAAGTCCGTTTGGTGGCTGCACGTCTTCTGCTGGCCTCTTGCCCGATTCCACGTGGGAGACAAGGCCTTCACATGACGTCATCATTAGTGTATTCCCGAAGCGCCCCAAGCGGCAAACACAACGAAGCTCGGCGAGAGTCACCGCAAAGTGGCAGACGCGTCCGTCTGGGCGTCACCGCGTGTTGTATCATCGCGTTTGTTGTGAGACGCAGCGAGACGCGTCGGTATCGACGCTGACGCAAGCTAGGTGGCGCTGCGGGGGTCCACTTGTGATGACGTATGCGGGGAAAAGGCGCGGGTCTGCTACGTTGTACTGGCGTGCTCAGCGTCACCGGCAGAAGCCAATTGCAAGAAACTCAAAATGGACGGAGTAAAATCAAAATGCACATTGTGGAAGAGGGCACTCGTATCGTTTCTCGCGTATGCAAGCGGCTTTTGGGAGAGTTGCGAAAGATCGCGGCGCCGTCGACAGTCATTTGTTTTGGCCCTGATTGGATTTCAAACTAATGATCCCATTTCGAAGGAGCGCGGAGGTTTCGCATCGCGAGGGCAGTCACTTAGGCTCGTAAAAGTTTTGGCTCCTCGGTACGAGCCTTTAAAACAAGAAAGCGGCACGCGTGTGATTGGAGTGTTCGTGTTGTAATGAGCAAAGTGGTCGGGTCCCATGCAGTGTTCTCCGTCATTAAATGTAACAATTCCCACTGTATGCAATAAAAACTATCATATTTCCGGTGTATATCTCGCGCTGTTTTAACAAAATATCCGCCGGTGCTTTTTTTTTTTTTTTTTTTTTTTTGTCATTTGTAGTACGGGCTTTGGTGTACAATTTTTTTCTCGGGGGTTATATTTCTCAATTAGGGTCGGGTTGTGGGATGGTTGGTTGATGCTGGCAAAAGGGCAAACAGCGAGCCAAAAACGGACGATGCAGAAGTGCACACGAGACAAGCGCTGACTCTCAACTGAACCTTATTAAAAAAGAAAATAAGCAACACCGAACACATCACGGGTTGGTCAATCAACACGTGTCTAAAAATGCAATCTCATGTGTAATTTCAGCGACGTCTGACTGGCGCGTTTCGTTCATTCTTTTTAAATCGCATAGGCTTCTAAAATTTCCCTAGTCATTTGGTCTCTGCCCTTGCCAATAATCTCTGCCTTTTAGAACATGGTTCGACAGCCACAGCTAGCACAATGAAGGGGTAAGTGTCCCCCCCCCCCCCCCCCCCACCCGCTCCCCCTTCCGACTGTAACTACAGGTCATGCTCCCGCAATCTGTGGTTATCGCATCTGCCCGTCTGACCAATGTAGTATTTTTTGCACCCAATCTGTGAAACGTATCAGGCGGTGTCATTGCAGCCACAATGAGTGACCACATACCAATTTACATGTTTGTTGACTCGAAGGTCGGGTCACGGACGGGCAGAGATGTCTACCAAATTTATTATCGAAATATAAACGAAAAAAAAAAAAAACTAGAGGTGCTTGAAGTGTTTCAGTCGACGAAGCATATGATTACTTCATCTAAATTTCTACAAGAATTTGTGGGAATTGTTTGCCGTAACAAATTGGCAACAGGAAAGCTGGAAAGCCCTGGGTAACAAGAGAGATAATTTAGATGATGACGGCCAAAGACGCGCTCTTAAACAAGTCGATTCAGTTTAGAGACCTAAGAGTGCTAGCGCGTTGCGTAAAAAACAACCAAATGCCGTGACAAGCGAACTGCCTAAAACTAAACGGACATATTTTCATGCTGTATTTGAGCTCGTTTCTGAGGCATGGCCTCCGCGAACGTGAAGCCTTCGAGCTTACTCTCGAAGTGAAGACAAAAAGTGGTTTGGCGTTTGCAGAAATATTTAATTACTTTTTTGTAATCATGGTTCAGAATGTAAATGCTGACGATGCAATCCCATTTGTGAAGGGTGTCCCTGGCACACTTGTTTTTTTACCCCCACTGACGAGAAGGAGGCAGCCGCGGTTTTTAGCAGACTTGGAAATAGCCAAAGTAATGGCAAACATGGCTTTCAAGTCAAACCTCTGCAACATGTGATCAGGGGCGGATCCAGAACTCAATTTGGGGGGGGGGGGGGGGGGGGGGTATTGTAAGGATACTATCTCCCATTCTTTCTTGTGCACTGGTGCGCACTGAAAAGCGAGCAGGGACGATGTAGGGAAAGTTTAAAATTCTGCAAATGACCGAAATTGAATAAGAATAACCGCCTATGGAGATAGAAAAAAAAAAGGCGGAAGTCATGCAATTCGCGGTTGCAGTGTGTGCAGTGACCTTCGCACTGTAGACAAACTCAATCCTCTTCTTTTTTTTTTTCTTTTTTTCTTGAGGAAAGAAGAGGTCATTTCCCTCCATTCCGAAAAATATCATACAGCTGCTGTTGTGGTAGTTCTCCTTGCCGTGAAAGAAAAACGAGATTCGTAGAAGAATTAACCTCACCCAGTTGGTTTCCTTCCCTACAAGGATCACTGAAAATAGTTCAAATATTCTGGATTTGGCACTTGTCACTGATCCTTTTCTAGTTAAGGATTTATCTCCACTAGATGACATTAGCGACCACAAGGCTCTTCATTGTTTTCTTGATATCAAACCATCAAAGTCGACGTGCATTTCTAAAAAGATACGTTTGTACCACAATGGAAACTATGACATGATGAACTCCGAGCTCTCCGACTATTTTATTTCTTTTAATGAAAACTTCGACTGCCATAACGCTTATGAAAATTGGCAAGCTTTTAAGACCAAATTGTTTGAACTTATTGAAAAATACATACCGTGCGCAACAATTCGAACTACCGCGTCTAAACCATGGTACAATAATTCCCTTCGTCGTGTATCTAACAAAAAGAAAAGATTTTTCAGGAACGCTAAAAAAGCAAATACACCAGAAGCTTGGTCTAAGCATTCCACTTGCTCTTCTGAATATTAAAGTATGTTGAGGGAGTGTAAGCGCAGATTCTTTCAGCACACTCTACCTAATGTGTTACTAAACAACCCTAAAACATTTTGGAGCTTTGTTAATGAAAAACCACACTCAGAAATCGATCTAGTAAATAGCTCTGGTGATAACATATTGAATAGTGAATGTGCAAATATTCTAAACAGGGTATTTTCTGATACTTTTACCGTTTCTACACCCATTACTGGAATTCCTCCTGTTACAAAAAATTATTTTCCAATGGATCCTGTTATTATAAACTTTCAAGGTGTAATCAGCATGATAGAATCCCTCAGAATGTCTTCATCATGTGGCATAGACGGTATTAATGCGAAGGTTCTAAGTAACACTAAATTTGCATCCGGCCTTTACCTCACAAAGATATTTCAGCAGTCCCTAATTGATACAGGTGTGTTACCTTCCGACTGGAAAATTGGTAAGGTCATTCCGGTCCACAAGTCCGGCAGTAAAACATCTCCACTAAATTATCGGCCAATATCACTCACCTCCATCTCCTGCAAGATCCTCGAGCACGTCATCTACAAGCACCTGATTAACTTCCTGGATTCCTGCAACTTCTTCACCAACGCGCAGCATGGCTTCCGGAAACACCTGTCTTGTGAGACCCAGCTACTTTTTCTCACTAACGACATGTTTAAAAATCTTGACACTGGCTATCAAACTAACGCTGTTTTTCTTGATTTCGCCAAAGCTTTTGATAAAGTTCCACACAACCGCCTTCTCTTTAAACTGAGTTCGCTAAAACTGGACCCTCCTGTTCTTCAATGGATTGAATCATTCCTTACTCATCGCTCTCAATTCGTTTTCGCTAACAGCACGTCCTCCTCTTTCTCTCCCGTTTCTTTAGGTGTTCCACAGGGAACTGTGCTTGGCCCCTTGCTCTTCTTAATCTACATAAATGATCTCCCTCTTCACCTCTCGTCCTCTGTTCGTCTTTTCGCTGATGACTGCGTTGTTTATGGACTAATAAAAGACCCAAACGACCATATTGCACTCCAGAACGACATTAACAAAATTGCTGAATGGTGCCACACATGGCAAATGTCTCTCAATATTAACAAATGCATGCACGTCTGCTTCACACGTTCCTCCTCCCAGCCCTTAAACTCTTTAACACTCAACGGCATTACCCTTCAGACTGCTGCACAGTACAAGTATCTTGGCGTCAATCTAACCACTAATATGTCCTGGAATGTTCATGTAGACAAGACAACCCTATTGGAAAGACCAGTTTGAAAGTCTAACTGGTCAGACTGGTATTTGGACTGGTCAAACTGGTATTTGGACTGGTCATACTGGTCTAACTGGAAGTCAAACTGGTGCAACTGGTAGCCAGACTGGTCTAACTGGTAACCATATTGATCTAACTGGTCACCAGATTGCCTTCTAACTGATCACCAGATTGGCCTGACTGGTCACCATATTGCCCACCTGGTCACCAGATTGGCCGAACTGGTCACCATATTGGCCGAACTGGTCCCCAAATTGGCGGAACTGGTCACGAGACGCCGAACTGGTCACCAGACTGGCCGAACTGGTCGAACTGGTAACCAGATTGACCAAACTGGTTACCAGTTTGACCCCTCTTTCTCACTTTATGTATTGGCTTTCTCACTTTGATTTATTGGCTTTCAAATAATTACGGCATGATCGAGCGTTTACTTTTTACTAAGAGATTAATCCCCTGAGCCGTTTACAATACTCTCAGAGGGGTGACATTGCTGGGAAAAAATCACCATGCTGGGATTATATTTTATTGCTTAGGCGGTCACCGAGAAATTCCGTACGTTCAAAACGATCAGTATAAAAGACGGAAACGCAGAGCTCGGTGGTAGTGATCAGGTTAGTGTGCTGTTGTATTGATGTTTGTATGTGCCGTGTATGTGTGCGCTCAATGTATGTTCAGCTGATGCTTGTAGTAGGCGTATTGTGTCTACATATGCGTATAATAAAGATTTCCGAAGCGCAGTGGTGGCGTGAACAAATGGAAATATTTTTGCCGAACCAGTGTGACCAGTTCAACCACCATGACCAGTTCAACCATCACGACCAGTCAACCAGTATAACCAGTTCAACTGCCATTAAGTCAACCAGTGTGACCAGTTCGAACCACCTTGACCAGTTCAACCATTATGAAACTGGTCTAACTGGAGCAATAACCAAGTTTGAAACTGGTACCAGTTTGAACTGGTCTTTCCAATAGGGAATATCCTCTGCAAACCGTTCACTTGGCTATATCCGTCGCAATTTCAAGTCTGCTCCTTCTAACCTCAAACGTCTTCTTTACGTCACGCTTGTTCGCCCTAGAGTATGCTTCAGCTATCTGGCACCCCCATCAGGCTTTCCTAACCAACGCAATCGAATATGTTCAAAATCGTGCTGCTCGATTTATTTTTTTCTGATTACTCTCGCTTTTCTAGTGTCACTGCAATGAAATCTCAATTAACTCTTCCTGACCTTTCCGTTCGTCGCAGAATTTCCCGTCTTTGCCTTCTTCATAAAATTTACTACTCTGAACCATTACGACAGTCTCTCCTCAGCCCGCTCAGCTATATTTCTGCAAGAGTGGATCATTCATGCAAGATCGCCCGTCCCAAGACCACTTGAGCAGCCCATCAACATTCGCTCATACCAGAAGCTATTGTGGACTGGAATGGCCTTCCCGATGACATCGTCACCATCACCGATAACGCGAAATTTCGAACTGTACTAACCAACTACTCCCCTCTATAATGCCCCTTGGGGCCTTGAGGGTAATTGTAAATAAATAAATAAACAGTGCTATACGTGCTGTAATATTACTAGAATCTTAATATAGATTCTAGTGGTTAACTATGTATATATGGTGTTCGGTACGAACGGGTTCATTTAACTATACGATTTAACAGCGATTTTCAGGATCCTCCCCCGGAGATCCTTTACTAGCAGATTTAACTCATTGAATGCATCATTTCATTCAATCGGGTGTGCACCTGTCGGTGGAACTTTCCTTAATTTCCTCACGTTTGTGAGCTAGGCAAAAAGTAAAAGCCGTTTACAACTCCCTGTAACGCCGAATTGGAGCGCAGCTCTTGAGGAGGGGGAGGGAAGGGTACTGAAGGGAGGGTAGGCCCCTCCTCCTCCCCTCATTCTTTAATATGCTCCGGGGGGTCACCTGACCTCGGGGGGAGGGGGTCACGTGGCCTCGGGGGCTGTCGCGTTACTTCGGGGGGGAGGGGGTCACGTGACCTCGGGGAGGGGGTCACGTGACCTTGAGGCGACCTTGGACGGGGTCACGTGACCTTTGGGGTCACGTGGGGGTCACCTTGGGGTCACATGACCTTGAGGTGACCTTGGGAGGGGTCACGTGACCTTGGGGGACCTGGGGGTCACGTGACCCTGGGTGACTTTGGGAGGGGTCACGTGACCTTGGTGACCTTGGGAGGGGTCGCGTGAGCTTGGGGGTCACGTGACCTTGGGGTGACCTTGGTTACGCCGACGGCGACGGCGACGCCGCTCAAGCCGGAAACGGGCGTCTAAGAGCTGCGCTCTAAAATTGATGTTTAGTTGATTTCATTTAATTGATGAAGACGACATCGCCGGACGAAGTTTGTCTCTGAAAATCGCTACACGTGGTTCAGCTCCACTGGTGAATGGCATGTGTTATTTTGAAGTTACCGGAAAGGAACGCCGTATATAGTCCATAGAGGTACAGGTACCGAAGTAGGGCTTATTTTTACATGACGCTACTGCTATGTAGCAGTGCAATAGAGGGTGGAATTCACACGGAGGCACCAGGCTTCGGCACTCAGAAAACAAACTAAGATAATCACAGCCGTTAAAGGTCGGCCCGCAAGCAGAGAGAAGGAACCCGACCCTCACTTTCCTTCTCGCCACTGTGAAAGGAGGAAATCGCCTCTCGTTTCCTCCTCGCCATTTTCCGACTTTTTTTCTATTTTTTTGCCAGCTGCCTTTTTTTGTTGCTGTTTTTTTTTTACAAGTTTGGGGTGGAGGAAATGAAAGCTTCAAGGATTTGAAAAGATTATCCAGAAGCCAGCCGGCACACCTGCGACAAGGAGCTGAACCAACCGAGTAGCTGTTTTGAGCGAGCTTGGCACTTGCTCTTCCCAACGAGTTGCATTGGCTCTTTTTTAGCATTGGTTTGGAAGACGATTCTTTGCTGTTGTGAGAGCACAAATGCCTTGTTCTGCTCAAAGAAGTAGTCATTGAAGTATCAATTTTAATATAAATATCTGATTTGGCATCTTTTGTTGTTTAGGCGGATTCATGGCGACAACGGGAAGTACGAGCGGCGTTTTCTGTATATCAGGGATGGCGCTCCATAGACCAGTGGTTCTGAATCATCATGGTTCGTAAACCGGCAGAGGTGACAGAGGATCCCATCCGCAGTGGGTCTAGCACTTTTCGCTGTAGAGCGTTTTGCTGTAGGGCATTTCGGTGCGGACTTTTTGGTGCACAGACATTTCAGTGTACGGACTTTTTGCTGCAAAGACTTTTCGGTGTGAGACTTTTCGGTGAGCGGATATTTCGGTGCACGGACATTTTGATGCATGGACATTCGACGCTATGGTTTGCTCGCCAGTATCTCTTTTCCAACGTACGCAGACACGCTTCACATCGTGTTTGCGCGTTGAGTTGATAGAAATAGTCTCCTCTATAAGGTGCTGACTTTATTATTGTTCCTGCGTGTAGGAAACGACCCAAACAGCAAGACGTTTGAAGTTGTTTGTGTATTAAGAACAATTTTGAATATCTTCAAATGCGCCTCCTCCGCGTAATCGCATAGCTCCGATTGTTAATAATAAATTGTGATGACCTCGCACGGCAAAAAAAATACAAAAAACAATGTAATTATTACTTGTAACTCATTAGGGAATAAAGTAGGCGTGTGCGGGTACAAAATAAGTGTAATCAAATCAAATATCGATTTGAATCAAGCCGAATTTGGTGAATGCTAAATCTATTTTATTTGGTATCAAATGTTTGCTCATTCTCGTACGAAAAAAAAAAAACAGTGACCACAGATCATACACAGAGTATGATCTGTGGTCAACGTCTCCTTCCATGCCGTAATGATGTCGCCGGACGTAAAGAACTGCCTTACAATCGTGCTTATACAGGGCGATATTTATTTTTTCAACGACTACGCATTTTTCTAAAAAAGACGTCAGAGTTACGCAATCGCGGTTTGTGTTTTATTTGTAGTCATCAAAAACACCAAATCATTCATTTTTAAAGGGATGTAGTGGACGTGAAGTGGCTCACGGCGTCCTAAAAAGCCTAATTTGGACGCGAATCGTGTTACCGCAATGTTTTCGGCCACCGCACTCCTCGCCCCTTCTACAGTGGCGTTGTCACAGCGATGCGCATGATTTGTCGCTTTGGCTTCATGGCGTTAGGCTGTGCTACGCGGAGATGGAGCCCACATAAAATCAGAACTATATTTTCGCGCCCAAATTAGGAGGACGCCGTATAATAGTGTACGCGCGTTACATTTTTTTAAGAATGGACGGTTTGGTGGCTTGCGATTATGGCCAACAACTTTCTAAATACAACATGCCGTTTTCTTTTCTAATTAAAAGGTTAAGTAGCGAATTTTAGGCAATCGGTCGGTTTTAGTTGCGTTCGTTATTGTACCTAATCCTCGCCTGGCCGTATAGCTCACCTACACAAACCGCAATGGCGCTAATTTTCACTGGGCAATTTGGTGGCTTTCGATTACGCCCAACAACTTTATAAATACACTATCCCGTTTTCTTTTATAATCAAAAAGTTTATTAACAAAGGTTAGGTAATCAGTCGGTTTTTGTTGCGTTCTTTCTTGAACCCAATCTTCGCCTGGCCGTTTAGCTCACATCCACAAAACGTTAATTTCCACGTTTTTTTCTAATATATAGTAGGTGAAAAAAAAAAAATAAAATAAACGTTGTATATAAAACAGAGGGCAGTTCTTTTCTGATATAAATAAAGCGTGGGGCACGCGTCTTGCATGCATCTCTTTTTTTTTTTTTTTTTCCGGCCTATGAAAACAAATCCTGGGACATTCGAAATTGAGTCTATGATGGGGCGGGCGCTTTATCACGGGGTATTTTGTCATGTTTCATAAGCTCTATTACTAGTCAGAAGGAAGCCACGCGAGCCGCATCACGTTGCAAACAGCTAATTCGGGTGTTTCTCAAGCAGCTCTAGAACTTTCCAATTGACATTTTGGTTCTTAATACATCTAAAAAAGTTTGGTACTTAGTCCTAAACATTTAATTTATTAGGCATAATTAAAAATACTGCAACTCTCGCAAGACGTCTACCCAAAACATAAAGTTGGCTTAATTCATTGGCGTAAAGTGGCTGCGTCTTTCATTTTTATGCTTGGTCTTTAAAGATTCGTGAAAAGCGTTCGCGACCTTATCTGTCAAGGCGCGTACGCGGACAGCGCGGCCTCCTCGGCAAGTTGTTCCCTCATCGAAGACGACAATGAATAAAAGGTGCGATAAAAATCTTAATGCCTGAAAAAAGCGCAAGTTTAAAATAATTCTAAAGGCGTCAGTTGATTTTATTTCTACTATATTCAAATTTCAACACTCGTCGCGGGCAGCATGAAAGGAAGCACTGCAGTCTTGGCGCAAACCAGTGCCCAGTCAACGGTTCTACACTCAAACACGCATCACCACCCGACCTGTTTGAAAAATAAATAATTTTCAGTACTTTTGGTAGAAAAGGCGAATTTTCTACTGAGCGTGATATTTTGTGGACTCAAAAGTCCTGTAGCCGGGATCGGTAGTTCATAGCTTCAGGAAGACGAAGAACGACGGATGCATTATTTCCCGCGGAAGTACTGTTTTGAATTTGAATTCCACATAAAATTGTATATGCACAAATTGTGGCACGATACCGAACTTGCTTGATTACTTTTCTTTTAAAGACAACATAACCAGGCATAATCTACAGATATTGCAGAATTCATTTTAATTGGAGTACAGCGCGAAAGACAAGTATGGACATAAAGAACACAATAGAGCTCTGCATCTCTACTGCATTTCTTTCCGTACTTGTGGACAGTTAGTCCGCATGACTATATTCAAAAACTGCCAAATCGTTTAAGCCTACCCCTTTTTATAATTTTTTTCGTAGATTAATTTTGGCGAATCCCGGCTGGGTTCGGCTAAAGATCTCGCACGTGTTCAGGGACACATTTCGGCATGATTTCCCGCTTGGTGACGACGTTGAGCTGACCGCTGTTCCACTCCTTTTCTAAGTAGGCGGGGAACGCCAGACGCCTAAATTATCCAAGCAGCCCCAAAACTTGCGGTAGTACACCTTCCGAACTCCTGGGTTTTTTTGGAGATGGCCTTCGCCCACCCTGACATAGCCCCAAACAATTATGTAAGGGCTGCAGAGGCCATCTGGGCATTCCGTTTCTTCACCAGCGAACAAATGCGAACAGAAGAGAATGAAAACTTCGTAATACCTGCTGTCTTTTAATAAACGGCATAACATTGCCAGTGGCATAATATTGCTAGTTGCACTATTTTACGCGAAGAAAATTGTGATTTTGCGGTTCTATCTCCGTGTTTCCCGTTCTCTTTGCTGATACGCAAGATATTTGTCCGGTGTCAAGTTTTCAGTTACATTTGTCGACAGAAACTAAATGCACGTTTGGCCACGAAGAAATTTTTTTCAAAGGCTGAAGATAGATGAAATATACCATAAACCGTTTCAGTTTTTATGGAAGTTTGTTTTTAATCTTCTTAGTAGCTTCAACGAGGCGGCCGTCACTCTAGAAAACACCTGTAGTACGAACCTATATTTTATGCCCCAGTAATGGTCAGACTGGGTCCCTCTGACTGCAATATCTTTGACTTGTAATTACTCATGATTATTACTTCGTACAAAAAACAAAAACAAAAAAAAAACGCAATAGTGATATAATCACTCTTCAGTGTGCCGTTTTTAGAACGACAAATTTTCAACTCTCTGGGTAGAGCTCAAGGTTCGGATAAAAATACCCATCTTTTTTCCTTCTGCTGTGATGTTCAAGTTCCGTTCACTCGAGATAAATATGCGGTGGTGTAGCGTGTGTGGCCGCATGCGAAAGTATCTGAATATAAAAGAACTTGTTGTTGGGCTAGTTGGTGTTGACTATCTGAGTGTGTTTTAGAACTGCAGAAAAAGAGCAAAAAGAAAAAAAGAAGAAAAGCGAACCAGCCCGAACCCTTCCGAGCTCATATCCAGCCTGCCTAACTAATCCCTGGTTTTTGGGATTGAAGCAGAGAACCTTGAAGGGTTACAGAGATTTTGTCGGGGGGCCGGTAAGCCCATTAGCACTCGTGCGAGAAGGCCGTAAAAAGCGAGGAGGAAAATGGAGGAGGAAAGGGGAGGAGGAAAAAAGAAAAGAGGGGGAATCTTCTGCCACGCTGAAGAAAATTTGGAGCCTTCGCCTTTAAGATACCCAGAAATGTCAATTCACCATGGAACAACATGCGAAGGCAGGAACTACCAATTCTGTTTACAACACAAATTCAAGCCTTCGTCGTCCACTGCTCCTGCTTGAGAAACGATCGATCACGCTTTCGTTGTTAATTGTGATGTCTCTGTGGATGCTCAATAAGGCCAGGCCTGTCAAACGAGTCTCGCTCATCTCCTAACGCAGCCACGTGTTTAGGCGACGGAGCGTTGAAAACGACCGCTCTGCGCTGGCGACGCTCACGGGAAGCGTGGCTAGAACGTACAAGGATTTTTTGACGGATGGATAAACTCCATCGTCGCACATGTCGAGTGCGCCGATTGCAGTCGAACGGACGGTCGCCCCGCCTTCGCTTTCGCGCTTCCACTTCGCCTTCCACAACCGCAGTTCAGCTCCGATAGCTCCTTGGCAGTCGTCGCCTCGTGCCCGATGTAAGAGCAGTATTGTTCAGCGAGACCTGCTATTTCTGTGATATAGTCCTCTTCTGCGGTGCTTCGCCGAAACGACGGAAAGGCTTTGATCGCTGAGCGTTTCGTTCGACTATCTCGACTTGAGGTCCTCCAGCACATTGTATAGTAATGGCAAGTAGACAGACTGTGGTAGTCCTCCGGGTTGGAAGTAGACACGTTAAACCTGTAGGTTTGTCTTATCGTGACTCGCGGTGGAAGTATGTCCGCATCAAGCGCGTCTGCGAGCACTACGGCTCGTTCGTAAAGAGGCGCAAACGCCTCTTGGCCGTGGCTTCTTCTGTCAGCAAGGCAGGCACGTAGCCAGGGGGGGGGGGGGGGGGGGGGGCCATGGGGACCCCCCCCCCCCGAAATCTTCCATTTTGCTGGGACCTCCTCTCCCCCCTCCCCCTCATACATCATTTTATCATGGGCGCCCCCCCCCCCCCCCCCCCCCCGAAACAAAATCCTAGCTACGTGCCTGCAGCAAGGACTTGTACTGTATCTCCTAGAGCATTTCTTGCCTCGTGGATGTCAACACACTACTTATGAAATAGACGACTTAGTAGCAGAGTGTGCGCCAGCAGGTCCGACAAGCAACCAATGGACACTATGAACTCGTCACCACTAAGCGCGATGCGAAGTATCTTTGCCTTAGCGGTCTTCGTTTCTCGCCATTTGGCCACGACGTCAAGGGCCTTGCACACACTCGGTAGAGATTGTCGAAATTGGATGACACTGTCATGTCTGTCCACCTATCTCGTCTCGCAGGGTCCCTTCAGCTAGCTTCCAAGAATGCCTTTAGCACTTTGCTTCGCTTCGATGATGCCGTGAAAGAAGAAATTACTTCCTTCATGGTTCCTGCAGCGTTTCTGACAGCTTGCAGTCGTGATGACTTTGACAACTACAAGTTGAGGACGTGGTTGAAACACGGGCAGTGCACTGCATTCGGAGCATGCTGCCTGATTTCGCTTACGGCACCACACAACTTCGACGCCATAACACTGCAGCCATCTGTTGCTGTGCCGACACACTTCTCCAGATCAAGCCCCAAGTTTCTCAACATTTGCACGACCTTTTCACCAAGAACTTTTCCGGTCAGGGCAGGCTCAGCAGTACAAGAGTCGGAACCTTCAGCATCATCACGAGGGTTGACGAACTGAACGATGTCCTCTCGTACTTTGTCTTTGTGTGCGTACCGCAGTACAAGACGCAGCTGCGATGTGTGTGACAAGTCAGTTGTCTCGTCAAACATTAGGCTGAAAAATACCTACCTCGTGTACCCAGTGCATGAGTATCGCAAGTATCTCGTCTCCACAACACTCAGTCAGTTCGTTCTGGGTCATCTTGCTGATGTATGTTGCTCTAGATGATGAACTGAGGAGGTGCTCATGAAGTGCGGTGTCACCGCTTGATACCCGGACGCGAAGGAGCTCGCGGAAATTCCCCTCGTTGGAGGCCGATGAGCCTTCGTTTTCACGTTGAAGAAACCCGCCGTCGTCTCTGTGTCCCCGGAATGCTATGTTCTGGCGACCCAAGAAAATAATCGACTCTACGATCGGCACAAGTCTACACCGGTTTTCTTTCACTTGCTGCAGCCGCTGACTGCAAATCTGGTTCGCCACATCGTTCGCGCTCTGGCGAACGCGCGCGAGGAAGTCCTTCCCTGCCTGCACCGCTTCCTTGTGGTACTTGTTGTTCCTATGTACAGTAAGCGCAAGGCTTTACCCAGTAGCTTGGCGAACGACACAAGTGGCTTCGTGACCACCCTTTGGAGTGGCACGTTTTTTTCGGAAGCCGCCTAGGCTGGCCGCGGTGAACAACGAGCAGTATTTGCAGTAAAGACCTTTTTGGTTATCTGAGAGCACGAGCCACTTAAATTTCTTCAAACGTGAGTGGTTCACATATCGCTTCTCTTCTCTGCCGCTTTTTATGTGCACCGAGAGCGGAAAAGTGTAATCCTCGGGAGGACTCCAATGGTGTTCTAGTAAATGCCGTTTGGCGTGGTCGTCTTACTGCTTCCCAACAAAGTTCCCGATGTCGCACGATGTTGTCACCAAGAAGCTACCACTATGTACTGAACTGCCGTGACCATCGCTTTGATGGTCTTCACTGCCGTTAGATTAGCTTGCAGGCCCTGCAAAGTGGTTTAAACTATCGCCCTCAATAGATGTCGACGGACGACAGGACCCCGGTTGAAGATCTCCAGACTGATCTGCTGGTGTCTCAAAAGTTGTAGATGACGGTGCTCCGTCGGTGTCGTCAATTCCAGTTAGAAAACTTTTCTTTGGGGCCATGCAAAAAACCTGTCAATGCGGAGGGCAAGTTCGTCTGCTTCTTGCGCAGGGGGTAGCGGTGACGTCAGAACGCCGAGCCCTGATTGGCTGATCGCGCCCCCCTATCTGAGCGTCGTCTGCTCCTTTGCAACGTCGTCTGCTCGCAACGTCGTCTGCGTCTGTCTCACCTTTCCTGCGACTTTCGGAAGTGCAGAGGCCAGATTCACGAAACGATCTTACGCCAAAAATGTGCGTAAGACAAAACTTAAGAACAAATTCGTAGTCACGAACGAAATTTTCGTAAGTTTTGCGCAGGTTACGACGAAATCCTGCGACAGCTCCGAAGCTGTCTTACGCACTTCTTACAATCAAATCAGCATGGCCGACAGCGTCGCGGTCGCGACGACCCACGGACGTTTATTTTTCTACGTGCGCTTCTCACGCGTCCTGACTTCAAGCAGCAAGAAAAAAGTAAAAAGTACTTGAAACAGACCACGACGAACAAGAACCCTGGATCCACAAACACCCGGGAAAAGGTCCAACGGCCACGACTCCATCGAACGCGACCAAGCGAGCTACGGCAGTTAGGCCTAGCGGGCACTCCACGACTCGGTGACCGTCTGCCCACGACCGGCTGGCGTGCTGAATGGAATATGCCCGCGCGACCCTTGTGAACCCTTCCCGTATTATACTTTGATCGCTGACCTCAATTTTAGATTAAGAGGTCAAATTCTTCCTCTTGTTATCTCCTTGTTTCCCGAGGCAACGGTGACTCTCGCCGGTGTAAAAGCGGTGAATCTCCGACAGACCCAGGAAAGGTAAAGCAGCCATCGCTTTGACTAGCAGACGTAAAGCAGACGACGTTAACTGCGCCAACCCGCCGACACCGTTAAAGAATGAGGGGTCTCGCCGCGCACGAAAGGAGGGAAAAAGTATTTGGGAGATAGCTTACGGACACTGACACGCTCACTCTCGATTCTTAGCAGACAAACCTCGGCGCCTCAGGACACCTCGCCAGTGAGTCCTTTGACTTCCCTCCTTGATGCGCGTCTGCTAGTTGTTAGACAAAACAATGTACCGCTCGAGTTATTTCGTCTGCCCTCTCTGAAAGGCGAAGTCGAGCTCGCTCGACTTCCGAAAGCCGCAGGAAAGGTAAGACAGACGCAGACGACGTTGCGAGCAGACGACGTTGCAAAGCAGCAGACGACGCTCAGATAGGGAGTCGTGATCAGCCAATCAGGGCTCGGCGTTCTGACGTCACCGCTACTTCCTTTCTCATGCGCAGAAGACGAAAATGAGCCCACTTGCGAGGCGTATTGTTTGCGAATTCGTTCTCTTCGTGTTTGACTTGATCCTTAAATGCCTGCAAACGAAGGAATGCTGTTGTCAAATATTTGGTGTCCTGCAGCACTGAACATTAGTAGTAAAATTGCATGCTTGAACTTTGGCGGTAATCTTGTGTGCTTTTGGTATGAAGGGAAACGGAAATCCTCAGAAAGGGCACACGCCTTTTTGCGTCTAATCAAATCGAACAAAATCAAGCGACTATAGCATTAGGAATCTTACAAATCTTCAAAAACTGGTGAAGAAGGCAATGCGTGTGATCGACACGTTGGTAGGGCGCCGCAATGAGAATTCGTGTCAAGTGAATAGGACTCACGCCGGTCGTCTCGGTTTTACGTTTCACGCAACACCGGGGAAGTGGGCCGAAACTGGCTTCGCAAAAGATCGGTTCCTACCCGGTACGCTGTGTGGCGGCCTTAAATGTGAAACGCACACACACACACACACACCGTTGTCGGGACTCGTAGTCTAAGTGAGACAGACCCAAGGGCTAAACAATAAACATACGTTTTATAAAAAGAAATGAAATGAGCTCACACTCGGTATCTACAGAGATTAAAAGGCAGCAATGGTCACAATTGCCGAGCAACAGCAGATGGTTTTAGTGGGTACTGTTTTCGGGCAACGCTATTTGTTACGGGAGCTCGCGCTGCCACTTCGAAGCATGCTCTGAAGCGCGCGCCAGGATCGATAGCGCGTCTCTGAAAGCAATATAAACCCGGCAAAAGTACTAACCTTTCGGCATTAACGATTCTGAGGCAGCGGGACGAGTCGCGTCACGGGTGCACAGTTCATTCACAGTCGCGTATGTGTTCTCTCCCTGGTTAGCTCGAGTATAGCATACAGAGCTTATACGACGACCCGATGACCACTCAATGACTCTTCTTTCTCTAACGGTCCCACGACGAGTTGCTCCGCTTGGCGGGAAAAGGACTCGCTGAGGTGACGCCTGGTGACGCCCCCTCCGGAACAAGGCAACGCACTGTCTTGCGATCCCGACCTGTGTCACGGCCGCTCGCTACCATTCATGGTGGCATTTGATTTCCAACTATTTCTCCTCCCTCCCGTAATGTCTCCTCTCTCTCTCTCTTTCTCTTTTAAGCGCGCGCTTTTTCTTCCATAGTTGACAAGGAGGCAAGATGCAGACCAACACGCAAAGACTGGCCAACTGTGAAAAACCGTTATATATATATAAAAAAAAAAAATCGAAGGAAGGAATAAATAAAAACAGTGCAAAGTTGTCTCGATGTTCCGTTTTTCTTTTTGACTCAATTAAGAACAAAGAGAAAAGACTGCGGCAAACAAACTACGGGCACGCGACCCCTGGGAGAGGAAAGACGGCCGCAAGAAACATCGACTCGGGCACCGCGGTTCGTTTTATGTAAAGGAAGCCTAGAGGCTAGCTTCCCAACAAGTGCTTCGCAGCGGCACGTGTAAAAGAAATGTATTCTCGTCCTTTCGTCCAACACTGAACGCAAACCGCTCGTCGTTTGTGTCGCTTCGCAGAGGCGCAGAGGAGGCGGCGGTGTTTGAGATGATCGGGATGGGCGAAGACGGGGCGAGAGCGTCTAAAAAAAAAACAAGACCTCGTTTTGTTTTTCACTATACTTTATTTCTTCCGACGCACCCGTCTTCACCGCAAAGAGACAAAGCCGACTCCCGGAGACGCGGTGAACCTTGCCCGTGCGGAGGCGCACGGCACATCTTTGATACGCGGCGCTATGAGTGAGCGCTGCTCGGAGTCTGGCCGGCCTGTGGCGGGCTAGCCTCGATGTCTCCTTTGCAGGTTTTCTACTTTTTTTTCTTTTTTTTTTTGACAATCATTCTAACCGTAACTAACTAGTATACTCTTCTTAAGTAGCACAAACAGGACTCCAATTGCGCCTTTTGTTTTACCCGCCGCAGAACCACACTGCGCCGACGGCCCCTAGATGTGCGCCGCTGCGCCGAATCGGGTGATTTGCCTTTGTAGGCCTTCTGACATTCTGTGGTGGCACGATTTCTTTATGGCCTGCCATACGCACCCAGAGGCGACGCTCCTCTTCACCAATTTGGTGTGCCCCGAGTCGTACGGTAGTATGCCTTTTGCCCCTCTTGTCTTGTACATCCAGCATGTATGCTTTTCTCCAAATATACCTTGCAAGAGGAAACAGAGATTTAGTGCCGTTTTTCCAGGAGATCGGAGTTACAAAGTGCTTTAGATACGTGGACGATTTACTGGTATGTTTCCCTATGAACAAAATGACAGACCACGTGTGCGAAAAGGTCAAGCAGAGCTTCAAGCAAGTGCACAGAGGCCTAGAATTCACATTTGAACCACCGGAAAGAAGCAGGCTGCAATTCTTAGACATCGAAATGGCGTTTGGAGAAAAGCATACATGCTGGATGTACAAGACAAGAGGGGCAAAAGGCATACTACCGTACGACTCGGGGCACACCAAATTGGTGAAGAGGAGCGTCGCCTCTGGGTGCGTATGGCAGGCCATAAAGAAATCTTGCCACCACAGAATGTCAGAAGGCCTACAAAGGCAAATCACCCGACTACAAGCAAGCGGCTACCCAGAGCCCCTGCTAGTATCTGTGGCAGAAAAATGCATAGCAACACTCAGAGGCAATCACAAAACCAAGGAAAAGGATCAGGTCAAAAAACCTCTGGTAGTGATGCCATACATTCATAAATTTTCGCACCAACTGAAAAAGATCGCCGAAACGCACGAGGTCAAAGTAGCCCTATCCGCCCCATTCAAGCTTAAAGGACTGTGCAAAAAGGTTAACGAAGAGGAAGGCGACACATCGGGTCAATCGTCGTGTCGGGTAAAGCACAAAAACAAGTTCGTCGAATGCGTAGAAGGGGTCGTCTACAAGATACCATTGACGTGCGGAAACTCATACATCGGGCAGACGGGGAGGTGCTTAAATGACAGACTCAGAGAACATAAATATTCATGCGGGCAATTGCAAGCACCTGGCAACTTAGCAGCGCATTGCGCGAGATGCAGCTGCGAACCGCTATTCGAAAACACATCAGTAATGGACAGATCAAAAAATAGAAACAAACGAGAAATCATAGAAGCCTTCCACATGGCATCAGGGAAGCACGGCAAGTGTGTCAGTGATCCTTCCATTGCTCTGAACAAAAAGGAAATTGAACTGCTGAGACAATACATAACATAACGAGACGGACACCAGCACCAGCTTCAAGGTCCCCTCTCACACCACAAAAACCGAACGTTTATCAGAAAACGGGAAAAACACCACAAAAATCGAAAGTCCACACATCTTCATGAAGACATTTATCATTATTTCATAGCGTTCGCTCCTTTTCAAACTCACGCATTGGGAAACTCATGCATTGAAAAGGAGGAAAAAGAAAAGAATAAACAGTTGTTAGTCTGCGCCCATTTGTGTTCGTTCTGTTTCTCCTCATCTCAATGTAAACTCATCCTTTTTATTTTCAATTTTTAGTCACGCGTTTGTTCTGTAGAACTTCGCAGCGCAGCACGTCTATCAATCGAAGATCAGCGGAGCTGTACTCGATACACTGTGTGCATATTCATTGTCGTCTGTTTTTCGCGCTGTTTCCTTCGATGAATTCCCACCAACGCGCCCAACTATCCATTCTTCTATTATAGCTGGAAAGGTTGCCGCCACCTACGAGCGACGACGGAAACCATACTGGTTGTCTGCTTGCCGCCGTCGCTTATAGATGGCGGTAGCTGTCCAGGTAGGTTTGTGTCGACATTCACGGACACGATCCTGGGGTACCTAGCCCTTAACAGCTCCGCTGTAAAAAAGGGTATCTATAGTCCTCCACAAAGGGAGGAACACCCCTTGCAACTTATCTTCCTTTAGAAAGGGAGAAGCTTTCGTCCTGAAAGCAGGGTAGCAAAGTTCCTCCGTCGCCTGCATCTCATTATGGCGGCCACGAATAAAGCAAATCAAACTCAATAAGGCTTAAATGTCTATTGTACGGAGCGAGAGGAGCAGCAAATCAAAACGCGTAACACGAGTTTCCGTGAACTGTATTTATTTACAAAGCCAACTTTCCCCCGCAGGTAAAGAAACTTGCGTTTCGAAAGCAGTTACTCAGTCTTCTTGTCGTCAGCACTGCGATGTTAAAGGCCGACGTACAACCTCGGTTTACTGTAGGGAAGATAATCCTGTTAGCGCTCCCCTCTCTTAATCTGCGAGGGGAGCCAAGTTGGGGCAAGTTGAAAAGTGGAAAGGATATAGGAAAGGAGGGGGGCGGGCAAAAGTGGAAAGCGCGAAGTGTACGTCGGCCTTTAAACGGAGTCAATCGATGCCCAGTTACTTCGCGCACTTTGCGTCTTACCTTTGCTGTTCCTCGAGCCACAATTTCTTCGTCAACCACAGATCACGGAGGAGTGGTAAACCATTCGCGAAACCAAAAGCCGCTCTCAAAAGGGCGAATTCGAAGCAGCTGGTGCACGGCATTAATAAAATATCGCGAGGCGTGAAAAAGGGTTAAATCGCCTGCCACCAGGTGGCAGGGCCAAGCAGAGTAATTGCAAGTAGCTAGGCTAGGTGGCGCTAGGTATCGTCCTATTTATGTTCTTAAAAAAATTATTATATTTGCTTACGCCACCATTGCGCTTGGGACCTTTCGGGAACCTTTATTATACACACATGTAGATACAATACGCATAACACTAGCACCAGCTGACCATATACACTGAACACAAAGTTCAAAAGCGCGAACAAACGAGAACAACGAAGAAATACGGACGACAGGACAGGCGCTTCATTCTCAACTGGTTTTTATTAACACCATCGTCACTTATATAAACACATTGCCAAAACCACCATCGCACTCAAACACCACAATCAGAGCCAACCATCCAGAAACACCATCTCACTCTGAAGCAAATACACAGACGGAGCGCTGACAGACGGAGCGCTGATGGAGGGGAGCACTGACGGAGCGCTGAAATAAAACGCTGAGCGTTTTATTTCTTTTTTTTTTATGTAAAATGCCTCTATAATCTCTCTTTCCGCTTAGTATTTTGCCTTTCTTAAGGTACGTTTATACTCCAACGTAACGTCGACGGGCGCGGCGTAGCGCAGCGCGCGCAGATCGAGTTCCTGGTTGCCGGCCAATGAAAGGCGCGCGCTCTGCGCTTCGCTGCGTTCACTGCGCTCAACGTCGGAGTATAAACAGCCCTTTAAAAACTTTGTGCCAATCAGGTCAGGTTTACACCTATGTCGCCTACAATCGTCAGGAAGATGACTCCCCGCTTCGCTACGCACTCTCGTGCTCTATCATTGAAGCAGCGCCCAGTCTGCCCAATGTAGACTCTGCCAAACCTAAACGGAATCTCGTACACCACATTGGTGACACACGCAGTATATTGAACCACGTGTTTCTTGGAACGCAGTGCTTTTTCCTGCCTTGTCAACATCGGACATATCCTAGCAAGTTTACACGGTGCCGAAAAACCACATTAATGTCGTACCTGCAGCCACCTACCTTTTAGAGATTATGAGAAACGGTATGCATGTATGGAATGACTTGCACTCTTTTCCTGTTCTTTACTTGCCTCGCTGCCTTTTTTACTTCTTTTTAGCTTTTGAAGAAGGCTCTCACAACAACTAGAGATTAGGTTAGGGGGGAAGGGGGGGGGGGGGGGGGGGTACCCCGCGTCTCTTAACCTTTTTAAATGTCGTTTAAAACTGACTTCCATCTGATAATTGCAACATCTTTCTTTTCTTTTTTAATAGTTTTCTCAGGGTTGCGCTTAGACATGTCAAGGCTATCCCTTTGTTTACCAGTTTAGAGTGAGCACTCTCAAACAAAACCAGGCTTTCCTTAGTGCGTGGAGAATACTGCCAACAAACATGTTCGTCAGAAAAAAGGATCAAAATGTCGAAAAATTGAATGCCGTTATTCACAGCAAGTTCCAAGTAAAATTAAGTTCCCTTGACCAACTCCCTAAACACCCCTACAATCTTCTCAACCGTCTTCTTCAAACCCGAGTCTGTATCTAAAGTTAAAATGATAGTCATCTGCGTATCTATGCGTTTTTAGAACATGAAAATCTGCAAGCCTATCTGAAATTTGCCGGTCCAGTGATGCCAAAAAAAAAAATGTTCAACGACAATTAAAAAGGTTAAGGGACACGGGGTACCCCCCTAATTTAATCTCTAGTTGTTGTGAGAGCATTCTTCAAAAGCTAAAAAGAAGTAAAAAAGGCAGCGAGGCAAGTAAAGAACATGAAAAGAGTGCAAGTCATTTCGTACATGCATACCGTGTCTCATAATCTCAAAAAGGTGGCTGCAGGTACGACATTGGCGTAGTTTTTTCGGCACCGCGTAAACTTGCTATAGAATATATCCGATGTTGACAAGGCAGGAAAAAACACCGTGTTCCAAGAAACACGTGGTTCAATATACTGCGTGTGTCACCAATGTGGCGTACGAGATTCCGTTTAGTTGTGGTAGAGTCTACAATGGGGGGCAGAG